>NC_069503.1:451422047-451569547 GCF_027579735.1 Bombina bombina | reverse complement strand
TATAAAGTTCAAAATATATGTTTGTACTTACATTTGCCATGATTCAGGTTTATCAGTATATTTCCTTTTTGCAGACTGTCGGTTTCATATTTGGGAAATGCATATATTAAAAAAAAAAAAAAATTCTTACCTGAAGTTTTCAAAATTGACTCTTTTATTTTCTAAATTGCGGGCTGTTAGGCTTGCGGGAGCGCAAAATGCTATAATGTATTGCGTCATTCTTGGCGCAAGACTTTTTTGGCGCGATAATTAAGTTTGTTGACGTAATTTAATCATTTCCGGCGTCTTTGTTGGCGCCAAAAATATTTTGTCAGTTGTGGGCGTCATACTTGGCGCCAAACTTTTGACATTATTTAAGACTTCATTTATTTTTGCTTCTGGTTTCCAGAGGCTTATTTTGTTTTGCATTTCTTTCCCATTCCTGAAAGTGTCATATAAGGAAATTGATAATTTTGCTTTATATGTTATTTTTTCTCTTACATGTTGCAAGATGTCTCAAACTGACCCTGTCTCAGAATCTACTACTGGAATCCTGCTGCCTGATGTCGGTTCTACCAAAGCTAAGTGCATTTGTTGTAAACTTGTCGTAACTGTTCCTCCGGCTGTAGTTTGTGATAGTTGTCATGACAAACTTTTTCATGCAGACAATATTTCCATTAGTAGTAGTCCATTACCTGTCGCTGGTCCGTCGACATCTAATGTTCAGGCTATTCCTGTTAATGTGAGAGAATTTGTTTCTAATTCCATTCAGAAGGCTTTGTCTGTCATACCGCCTTGTAATAAACTTAAAAGGCCTTTTAAAACTTCTCATAAAATTTATGAATTTTTAAATAACCGACAACATTCTGATTTATCTATCTCTGATGAGGATCTGTCTGGTTCAGAAGATTCTGCCTCGGATATTGACACTGACAAATCTTCATATTTATTTAAAATGGAGTATATTCGTTCTTTATTAAAAGAGGTGTTGATTGCATTAGATATGGAGGAGACTAGTCCTCTTGAACTAGTAAACGTTTAAATTCGGTTTTTAAACCTCATGTAGTTATTCCTGAGGTTTTTCCAGTTCCTGATGCTATTTCAAATGTGATTTTTCTTGTAAGGTGTATCCAGTCCATGGATCTTCCATTACTTGTGGGATATTCTCATTCCCAACAGGAAGTTGCAAGAGGACACCCACAGCAGAGCTGTAATATAGCTCCTCCCCTAACTGTCATAGCCAGTCATTCTCTTGCAACTCTCAACAAGCTAGGATGTTGTAGGAGAGAGTGGTTAAATATAGTTAGTTTATTTTCTTCAATCAAAAGTTTGTTATTTTTAAATAGTACCGGAGTTGTGCTATTTTATCTCAGGCAGTAAATAGAAGAAGAATCTGCCTGAGGTTTCTATGATCTTAGCAGGTTGTAACTAAGATCCATTGCTATTCTCACATATGTCTGAGGGGATTACACAGATGAGGTAACTTCAGCGAGAGAATGGCGTGCAGTTTATACTGCTATCAGGTATGTGCAGTTATAATTTTTTCTAGAGATGGAAAACACTAGAAAATGCTGCTGATACCGGATTAATGTAAGTTAAGCCTGAATACAATGATTTAATAACGACTGGTATCATGCTTACTCCCAGGGGTAATAAACGTTTGCTGGCATGTTTAATCGTTTTTATATATGCATTGGTGATAAAACTTTATTGGGGCCTAGTTTTTTCCACATGGCTGGCTTAAATTTTGACTAGAAACAGTTTTACTGAGGCTTTCCACTGTTATAGTATAAAAGTTACAGTTGGTGCAGTTAAAATTACAAACTGTGACATCCAGCTTCCCTCAGGAGTCCCCTGTATGCTATAGGACATCTCTAAAGGGCTCAAAGGCTTTCCAAAGTCGTTTATTGGTGAAGGTAGGACCACAGCTTGCTGTGGCAGTTGGTTGTGACTGTTAAAAAAAAAAAAAAAAAGTCTATTTCGTTTTTTTGATCTGTTTTTTGAACTAAGGGGTTAATCATCCATTTGCAAGTGGATGCAATGCTCTGCTAGCCTATTACATACACTGTAAAAATTTCGTTTGATTTACTGCATTTTTTCACTGTTTTTCAAATTCTGACAATTTTTCTCTTAAAGGCACAGTACCGTTTTTTATATTTGCTTGTTAACTTGATTTAAAGTGTTTTCCAAGCTTGCTAGTCTCATTGCTAGTCTGTATAAACATGTCTGACATAGAAGAAACTCCTTGTTCATTATGTTTAAAAGCCATGGTGGAACCCCCTCTTAGAATGTGTACCAAATGTACTGATTTCATTTTATGCAATAAAGATCATATTCTGTTTTTTTTTAAAAATTATCACCAGAGGAATCTGACGAGGGGAAAGTTATGCCGACTAACTCTCCCCACGTGTCAGACCCTTTGACTCCCGCCCAAGGGACTCACGCTCAAATGGCGCCAAGTACATCTAGGGCGCCCATAGCGTTTACTTTACAAGATATGGTGGCAGTCTTGGATAATACACTGTCAGCGGTATTAGCCAGACTACCTGAACTTAGAGGTTAGCGAGATAGCTCTGGGGTGAGACAAAATGCAGAGCATACTGACGCTTTAAGAACCATGTCTGATACTGCCTCACAATATGCAGAAGCTGAGGAAGGAGAGCTTCAGTCAGTGGGTGATGTTAATGACTCAGTAAAGATACCTGATTCTAATATTTCTACATTTAAATTTAAGCTTGAACACCTCCGCGTGTTACTTAGGGAGGTTTTAGCTGCTCTGAATGACTGTGATACCATTGCAGTGCCAGAGAAATTTTGTAGACTGGATAAATGCTTTGCAGTGCCGGTGTGTACTGATGTTTTTCCAATACCTAAAAGGTTTACAGAAATTATTAATAAGGAATGGGATAGACCAGGTGTGCCGTTCTCTTCCCCTCCTATTTTTAGAAAAATGTTTTCCAATAGACGCCACCACACGGGACTTATGGCAGACAGTCCCTAAGGTGGAGGGAGCAGATTCTACTCTAGCAAAGCATACTACTATCCCTGTCGAGGACAGTTGTGCTTTTTTTAGAGCGAATGGATAAAAAATTAGAAGGTTACCTTAAGAAAATATTTATTCAACAAGGTTTTATTCTACAGCCCATTGCATGCATTGCCCCTGTCACTGCTGCTGCGGCGTACTGGTTTGAGTCTCTGGAAGAGGCTTTACAGGTAGAGACTCCATTGGATGACATACTTGGCAAACTTAGAGCACTTAAGCTAGCCAATTATTTTATTTCTGATGCCATTGTTCATTTGAATAAACTAACGGCTAAGAATTCTGGTTCTGCTATACAGGCGCGCAGAGCGCTATGGCTTAAATCATGGTCAGCTGACGTGACTTTATCTAAGCTACTTAACATTCCCTTCAAGGGGCAGACCCTATTCGGGCCTGGTTTGAAGGAGATTATTGCTGATATCACGGGAGGAAAAGGTTGTGCCCTTCCTCAGGACAGGTCCAAATCTAGGGCCAAACAGTCTAATTTCCGTGCCTTTCAAAACTTCAAGGCAGGTGCGGCATCAACTTCCTCTAATAATAAACAAGAGGGAACTTTTGCTCAATCCAAGACGGTCTGGAGACCAAACCAGACCTGGAAAAAAGGTAAGCAGGTCAAAAAGCCTGCTGCTGCCTCTAAGACAGCATGAAGGAACGACCCCCTATCCGGTAACGGATCTAGTAGGGGGCAGACTTTCACTCTTCGCCCAGGCGTGGGCAAGAGATGTTCAGGATCCCTGGGCGTTGGAAATTATATCCCAGGGATATCTTCTGGACTTCAAAGCTTCCCCCCCAAAAGGGAGATTTCACCTTTCACAATTATCTGCACACCAGATAAAGAGTGAGGCATTCTTACACTGTGTACGAGACCTCCTAGTTATGGGAGTGATCCATCCAGTTCCAAAGGAGGAACAGGAACAGGGTTTTTACTCAAATCTGTTTGTGGTTCCCAAAAAAGAGGGAACCTCCAGACCAATTTTGGATCTAAAGATCTTAAACAAATTCCTCAAAGTTCCGTCGTTCAAGATGGAAACTATTCGTACCATCCTACCACTGATCCAGGAGGGTCAATATATGACTACAGTGGATCTAAAGGATGCTTATCTTCACATTCCGATACACAAAGATCATCATCGGTTTCTCAGGTTTGCCTTTCAAGACAGGCATTACCAGTTGTAGCTCTTCCCTTTGTATTAGCTACAGCCCCAAGAATCTTTACAAAGGTTCTAGGGTCGCTTTTGGCGGTCCTAAGGCCGCGGGGCATAGTAGTAGCCCTTTATTTAGACGACATCCTGATACAGGCGTCAAACTTCCAAATTGCCAAGTCTCATACGGACGTAGTACTGGCATTTCTGAGGTCGCATGGGTAGAAAGTGAACGAGGAAAAGTGTTCTCTATCCCCACTCACAAGAGTTTCCTTTCTAGGGACTCTGATAGTTTCTGTAGAAATGAAAATTTACCTTGACGGAGTCCAGGTTATCAAAGCTTCTAAATTCCTGTCGGGTTCTTCATTCCATTCCGCGCCCTTTGGTGGCTCAGTGTATGGAAGTAATCGGCTTAATGGTAGCGGCAATGGACATAGTGCCGTTTGCACGCTTACATCTCAGACCGCTGCAACTATGCAGGCTCAGTCAGTGGAGCGGGGATTACACAGATTTGGCCCCTCAACTGAATCTGGACCAAGAGACCAGGGATCCTCTTCACTGGTGGCTATCTCGGGTCCATCTGTCCAAAGGTATGACCTTCGCAGGCCAGATTGGACTATTGTAACAACAAATTCCAGCCTTCTAGGTTGGGGTGCAGTCTGGAACTCCCTGAAGGCTCAGGGATCGTGGACTCAGGAGGAGTCTCTCCTTCCAATAAATATTCTGGAACTAAGAGTTATATTCAAGGCTCTTCAGGTTTGGCCTCAGTTAGCAACTCTGAGGTACATCAGATTTCATTCGGTCAACATCACGACTGTAGCTTACATCAACCATCGAGGGGGAACAAGAAGTTCCCTAGAGATGTTAGAAGTTTCAAAAATAATTCACTGGGCAGAGATTCACTCTTGCCACCTATCAGCTATCCATATCCCAGGTGTAGAGCAATGGGAGGCGGATTTTCTAAGTCGTCAGACTTTTCATCCGGGAGAGTGGGAACTCCATCCGGAGGTATTTGCACAACTGATTCTCCGTTGGGGCAAACCAGAACTGGATCTCATGGCGTCTCGCCAGAACGCCAAGCTTCCGTGTTACAGATCCAGGTCCAGGGATCCCAAGGCGACACTGATAGATACTCTAGCAGCGACCTGGTCTTTCAACCTGGCTTATGTGTTTCCACTGTTTCCTCTGCTCCCTCGACTGATTGCCAAGATCAAGCAGGAGAGAGCATCGGTGATTCTGATAGCACCTGCGTGGCCACGCAGGACCTGGTATGCAGATCTAGTGGACATGTTATCCTTTCCACCATGGTCTCTGCCTCTGAGACAGGACCTTCTACTTCATGGTCCTTTCAACCATCCAAATCGAATTTCTCTGAGGCTGACTGCCTGGAGATTGAATGCTTGATTTTATCAAAGCGTGGCTTCTCCGAGTCAGTTATTGATACCTTAATACAGGCACGAAAGCCTGTCACCAGGAAAATTTACCATAAGGTATGGCGTAGATATCTTTATTGGTGTGAATCCAAGGGTTACTCATGGAGTAAGGTCAGGATTCCTAGGATTTTATCTTTTCTCCAAGAAGGTTTGGAAAAAGGATTGTCAGCTAGTTTCTTAAAGGGACAGATTTTTGCTCTGTCTATTCTTTTGCACTAGCGTCTGGCAGATGTTCCAGACGTTCAGGCATTTTGTCAGGCTTTAGTTTGAATCAAGCCTGTGTTTAAACCTGTTGCTCCACCATGGAGCTTAAACTTGGTTCTTAAGGTTCTTCAAGGAGTTCCGTTTGAACCTCTTCATTCCATAGATATCAAACTTTTATCTTGGAAAGTTCTTTTTTTTTTTTTTTTGGTAGCTATTTCCTCGGCTCGTAGAGTCTCTGAGCTTTCTGTCTTACAATGTGATTCTCCTTATCTGATTTTTCATATGGATAAGGTAGTCCTGTGTACCAAACCTGGGTTCTTACCTAAGGTGGTATCTAACAAGAATATCAATCAAGAGATTGTGGTTCCATCCTTGTGTTACACAATCTGGACGTGGTCTGTGCTTTAAAGTTTTACTTACAAGCTACTAAAGATTTTCGTCAAACATCTGCTTTGTTAGGAGAGGTCAAAAGGCTTTGGCAACCTCTTTTTCTTTTTGGCTAAGAAGCTTAATCCGCTTAGCCTATGAGACTGCTGGACAGCAGCCTCCTGAAAGGATTACAGCTCATTCCACTAGAGCTGTGGCTTCCACTTGGGCCTTTAAAAATGAGGCTTCTGTTGAACAGATTTGCAAGGCGGCGACTTGGTCTTCACTTCATACTTTTTCAAAATTTTACAAATTTGATACTTTTGCTTCTTTGGAGGCTATATTTGGGGGAGAGGTTTTACAGGCAGTGGTTCCTTCCATTTAAGTTCCTGCCTTGTCCCTCCCTTCATCCGTGTACTTTAGCTTTGGTATTGGTATCCCACAAGTAATGGATGATCCGTGGACTGGATACACCTTACAAGAGAAAACACAATTTATGCTTACCTGATACATTTATTTCTCTTGTGGTGTATCCAGTCCACGGCCCGCCCTGTCATTTTAAGGCAGGTAATTTTTTAAATTTAAACTACAGTAACCACTACACCCTATGGTTCCTCCTTTCTCGGCTTGTTTTCGGTCGAATGACTGGCTATGACAGTTAGGGGAGGAGCTATATTACAGCTCTGCTGTGGGTGTCCTCTTGCAACTTCCTGTTGGGAATGAGAATATCCCACAAGTAATGGATGATCCGTGGACTGGATACACCACAAGAGAAATAAATTTATCAGGTAAGCATAAATTGTGTTTTCTAGGGAGTGGAATAGACTGGGTACTTCTTTTACTCAAGGTTTAAGAAATTGTATCCTTTGCCGACTGATTGGAGTTTTGGGAAAAGATCCCCAAAGTTGATGGGGCCATCTCTACTCTTGCAAAGCGTACTACTATTCCTATGGCAGATAGTACTTCTTTTAAAGATCCTTTAGATAGGAAACTTGAATCTTATCTAAGGAAGGCTTATTTATGTTCAGGTCATCTTCTTAGGCCTGCTATTTCTTTGGCTGATGTTGCAGCTGCTTCAACTTTTTGGTTGGAAACCTTAGCGCAACAAGTACCAGGTACAGAATAGGTTTCAAAGTAAGACCGCCTGTGAAGTTTTTTTTCTCTCACGTATTCCAGTGAACCCAGAAAGAGCTCAGGCTTTCCTGAAGTGTGTTTCAGACCTGGAGTTACCTGGGGTAATTGTGCCAGTTCCTTTTCAGGAACGGGGTCTGGGGTTTTATTCAAATCTGTTCGTTGTCCCAAAGAAGGAAAATTCTTTCAGACCAGTTCTGGATCTAAAAATTTTGAATAGTTATGCAAGAATAGCAACATTCAAAATGTTGACTATAAGGACTATTCTGGCTTTTGTTCAGCAAGGGCATTATATGTCCACAATAGACTTACAGGATGCATATCTTCATATTCCGATTCATCCAGATCACTATCAGTTCCTGAGATTCTCTTTTCTAGTCAAGCATTACCAATTTGTCGCTCTTCCTTTTGGCCTAGCGACAGCTCCAAGGATCTTTTCAAAGGTTCTCGGTGCCCTACTCTCTGTAATCAGAGAACGGGGTATTGTGGTGTTTCCTTATTTGGACGATATCTTGGTACTTGCTCAGTCTTTACATTCTGCAGAATCTCACATGAATCAACTAGTGTTGTTTCTTCAAAGACATGGTTGGAGGACCAATTTACCAAAAAGTTATTTGATTCCTCAGACAAGGGTAACCTTTTTAGGTTTCTAGATTCAGTATCCATGACTTTGTCTCTAACAGACAAGAGATGTCTGAAATTGGTTGCAGCTTGTCGGAACCTTCAGTTTCAATCATTCCCTTCAGTAGCTATGTGCATAGAGCTATGTGCATAGAGGTTTTAGGTCTCATGACTGCAGCATTGGACGCGATCCCCTTTGCTCGTTTTCACATGAGACCTCTTCAGCTTTGTATGCTGAACCAATGGTGCAGGGATTATACAAATCTATCACAATTAATATCCTTAAATCCCAATGTTTGACTATCTCTGACTTGGTGGTTAGATCTTTTTTTCGTCCAACCTGGACTGTGATCCCAACAGATGTGAGTCTTTCAGGTTGGGGAGCTGTCTGGGGATCTTTGACAGTGCAGGGGGGTTGGAAATCTCAAGAGGCGACATTACCAATCAATATTTTGGAACTCCGTGCGATTCTCAGAGCTCTTCAGTTTTGGCCTCTACTGAAGAGAGAACCGTTCATTTGTTTTTTCTGACAGACAATGTCACAACCGTGGCGTATGTCAATCATCAGGGTGGGACTCAGTCCTCAAGCTATGAAAGAAGTATCTCGGATACTTGCTTGGGCGGAATCCAGCTCCTGTCTAATTTCTGCGGTCCATATCCCAGGTATAGACAATTGAGAAGTGGATTATCTCAGTCGTCAGACTTTACATCCGGGAGAGTGGTCTCTTCACCCAGATGTGTTTTTTCAGGTTGTTCAGATGTGGGGGGCTTCCAGAAATAGATCTGATGGCTTCTCATCTAAACCGGAAACTTCCCAGGTATCTGTCCAGGTCCAACGATCCTCAGGCGGAAGCAGTGGATGCGTTGACACTTCCTTGGATTTATCAACCTGCTTATATTTTTCCGCCTCTAGTTCTTCTTCCAAGAGTGATTTCCAAAATCATAATGGAGCGTTCGTTTGTACTGCTGGTGGCTCCAGCATGGCCACAAAGGATTTTGTATGCAGATCTTATTCGGATGTCCAGTTGCCAACCTTGGCCACTTCCGTTAAGGCCAGACCTTCTATCTCAAGGCCCATTTTTCCATCAGGATCTCAAATCATTAAATTTGAAGGTATGGAGATTGAACGCTTAGTGCTTAGTCATAGCGGTTTCTCTGACTCAGTGATTAATACTATGTTGCAGGCTCGTAAATCTGTGTCTAGAAAGATTTATTATCGAGTTTGGAAGACTTACATTTCATGGTGCTCTTCTCATAAATTCTCTTGGCATTCTTTTAGAATTCCTAGAATTTTACTGTTTCTTCAGGATGGTTTAGATAAGGGTTTGTCTTCAAGTTCCTTGAAAGGACAAATCTCTGCTCTTTCTGTTCTGTTCCACAGAAAAATTGCTAATCTTCCTGATAATCATTGTTTTGTTCAGGCTAATCTCCTACCATTGTCTTGTTCTTACTGTCCGTGTGTGTTTGAGATGTATTGACATCCTTTTAATTTGCCACGAATAAAGGACCGTTTTCACTGCTTGCTGCTCCAATCCGCTGTGTTATTTTGCATACCCTATTGACCAAGTGAGCACAACAGTGTTTGTATCCAGTGGGGTTCCATAGGAGTTTCAAGGAACCGGCTTGAGTACTCATGATTGGAGGCTGAAGTCTGACTTACACCTTGATTGACCAATCATAGCAACGCTTGAGTCCAACCTGAATGACGTCTGAAAGAGGAGTTGTTTGCACCTCTCCACTGGTATTCCGGCCTCTCAAACATCCACAGCTGACGTAAGCTACACCTGTCTTCACCAATCCATAGGTTTCCCGGGTGAGACCTCCAGCGAACTGACTGCTGGTTCTGAATGTCAGCCTGCCTGCACGCACCTTGTTGATTTAAGGTGCCACTCCACTTGTGAGTATATTTCTTATACTTTATTTCTCAGCTGATGTAAACTGATTCACACTATGTTGGCGCCCGTTGTTGCTTTTATATCCTCACAGATTCATTGATCCAGTACACCGTGGACACAAGCGGAGCAAGCCTTTCTATCACGAACTCTTGATTGTTACCATATCCTTTATTTTGAAGTGGACTGTCCATTGTCTGTTTCCACTCACTCTCTTATAAGTCTTGGACTTTTCAAGTACACTGGACACTTGGACACTTATACATATTTTATATGTTCAAATTGCACAAGTGTTTTGTTATATGTTGATTTTTATGTTTATTTTTATATATATTTTTTTCTCCTTTTAAAACATTATTTTGCCTTAAACACACCATAGTGGTTGGTGTTACCACACACTGAGCCAAGTTGTAAATTCGCTTATCAACCAATTTTTTATTATTTTTTATCTGCACAACACCCACTTTCTATTTAAGCAGATACACCACGATTTTTACACCATCACATGTTTCTTTAGTAGCGCGTCCCCTTAGTTTTTTCTTCTATAGAATTAACTTTACTATTAAAATTTAATTACCTGTGAAATAAAACCTAAGCTAGCTACAACATAACTAAGTTATATTGTAGCTAGCTTAGGTTTTATTTTTATTTCACAGGTAAGTTAGGAGTAAGGAGTTTAGGGGTTAATAGTTTAATTTAGTTTGTTGCGATGTAGGAGGCCAGAGGTTTAGGGGTTAATAGCTTTATTTAGTTGTGGCGATGTCGGGGAGCGGCAGAATAGGGGTTAATAGATTTATTATAGTCTGGGCGATGTTGGAGTGCAGTGCGGGAATATTGGGAGCGGCAGATTAGGGGTTAATAACTGTAAGCAGATGTCGGGGGCAGCAGATTGCGGGTGTTTAGACTCAGGGTTTATGTTATGGTGTTAGGTTTAAACGTTATTTTCTTTTTCCCCATAGACCTCAATGGGGCTAAGTTACTGAGCTTTTCTTTCCGCGATCGCAGGTGTTAGACATCAATGGGGAGAGCGGGTCAGAAAAAAAACCTACGGGTAAAGCGTGCATGAGCACGTCAAATCAGCGCTTGTTTTTGGTGCGGTATGGAGCTTAAAAACCCCCATATCACTCGCACCAGTCTGTTTTTTTAATTAATTTCCCTATAGCGCTCAAAACTCGTAATCTAGCTGATTGCCTTTACTGTGTACTTAACACCTTCAAATTGATTAAATGGGCAGTAATAGTTATATAAAATGTGTAGTAAAACAACTTTGCAATTTATTTTGGTTATTTATTTTGTCTCTTTGCTATACTTTAGTTTAAAGGGACATGGAAGTGTACAAAGAAAAGTCTGTTAGAGCATTTTAATGATTGCACTAATTCTTGCAAATAGCTATCTGTATAAACCCTTGCGCAGGGGTTAAACACAGTTAGTCATCTCTAGAACAACGCACTACTGGGATCTAGTTGAATGCATCTGATGCATATGATGAGATAGATATGTGTGTAGCCACCAATCAACACCTAGCTCCCAGTAGAGAATTGCTACTCCTGAACCTAAATGTAGCCAGCAAGCGCTACTCAGGCTTCTAAACCAAAAATGGTCTGACTCCTAAGCTTACATTCCTGCTTTTTTTTAAATAAAGATACAAAGAGAACATTTAGCCACAATAAGCAAGCTTAACCCAGGTTCTGAACCAAAAATGGGCCGGCTCCTAAGCTTTTACAAAGAAAAGTTGGCAATGGGAGTAAATTAGATAGAGCATGCAATTTTAAGCTACTATCTGAACCATTAAAGACATTTTTAAACTTTCATGATTCAGACAGGGCATGCAATTTTAAACAACTTTCCAAAGTACTTTTATCATCAAATTTGCTTTGTTCTCTTGGTATTCTTTGTTGAATGCTAAACCTAGGTAGGCTCATATGCTAATCTCCAAGCCATTGAAGGCCGTCTCTTATCTCAGGGCATTTTGTTAGTTTTTCACAGCTACACTGCGTTCGTTCATGTGTGCCTTATAGATAACATTGTGCTCACGCCTGTGATGTTACCTAGGAGTCGGCACTGATTGGCTAAAATGTAAGTCTGTCAAAAGAACTGAAATAAGGGGCAGTCTGCAGAGGCTGTGATACAAGGTAATCACAGAGATAACAAGTATATTAATATGAGTATTGGTTATGCAAAACTGGGGAATGGGTAATAAAGGCATTATCTATCTATATTTTTTTTTTTTTTTTTTTTTACAATAAAAATTCTGAACTAGACTGTCCCTTTTAAGTCATGTGAGCTGAATAAAGCCCCACCACATCAATAGTCAACCACATATAATCATCCTGCCAAATCTTTGTCCAGTAAATGCAAAAGATGCTTAGTATCCCTTAAAAATAAATTAGGGACAATTTGTACCAGCAATATAGAATCAACCCAGGTAGACAAACTCTCTAAGAAGGAAACCGATACCTGAAGTACTGGGTTGTGCACCTTAGGCAAATGATGGAATACAGTGTACTCCACAGAAAATGTTGGCAGTCGGGTGGCATTATAAGTAGCTGGGTGGGGACAGTGTAATATATTCTAATATTATATCATCTTTTGCTATATAAAGCTCAAATTGCATAGTTTAACATACATGTATTTAATTATAATTTTGCCATAAAAATGAAACCGTTTTACCATTTGCTAATCTTAGCTTAATATTTGCTACAATTTTAGCCAGGTGGTCAGTAAAATCAGCCAGTTGGTGCACCAGCTAAATAGGTCCTGGGGAGAACCCTCTAATATAGGGACAATAGGATCTGTAACGTTTTAAACAAATTTAACGTATCTTCATCAATGAAAAAAAAATGCCTCCAACAAATTGTTCACAAGTCTCTGGAAATCAATTGTAGGATTCCTACTCAACTGTGTGTATATTTCCATCTAAAGGGGAGGAGAGTCCACAGCTTCATTGATTACTATTGGGAATTAAGAACTTGGCCACCAGGAGGAGGCAAAGACACCCCAGCCAAAGGCTTAAATACCTCTCCCACTCCCCTCATCCCCCAGTCATTATTTGCCTTTCGTCACAGGAGGTGGCAGAGAGGTGCCGAAGATTCGGAGGTCTCTTTTGGAGGGTATTACTCTTTTCAATGGGACAGGAGTTTTAAGTAGCCCTATAAGGCTTCACAGTGAGGGCTTGATGAAATTTAGAGTCTGGAGATGCAGGGAGAGTCTTTTTTTTTTTTTTTTTTTTTTTTAAGTTTCAATTTTTTTTTATTGATAAATAATATTCTCAATTACAAGATAACAAAGTGAATGTTTTTTGGAGCTCGCAGGCTCCTGCCGGAAATATAAACAAAAAACTTGAAACAATTTCAACATTTCAGGTTGGAATGTAGGGAGAGTCTTTTTTGCAAAACCATCCTGACTCAGTAACAGCTCCTACAGCAATCTGCGTTGACAAGTTTCGCAGACTGCTTTCTTCTCTCAAGTCCATGTCAGGAGTGCTGCTATGACCTGTCACACTTGAAGAGCCGTGTTCCTGTTCCACGGCATGGATTCTGGTAAGATTGTTTCATTTTATACACAATGTTAATATAGAAGATGGGGCCACAGTGTGATGCCTTTTTTATCTTTACAGAATCACAAGTTAATATTCCTGGTAGGGGGATTATTGAGTGGGGGGGGAGGTTATACATGATATTGTTTGTCATTGCTACGTTGTGCGGGATGAGGCTCTGGCAATGTGTGGAACTATCAGGTTCTCTTCCGGGATTTTTTACACGGTCCTTTTTTGGCGCATTTTCTCCTTTAGGCAGGGATGGTCCTGCAAGGCATATGTGTGACCAGGTGGGGCTCTTCACTTCCAGGCTGATCTGCGACGGAGGAGACTAAGCGGTTTCTGTAGTCCAGTTCATAGGAGTTGGTGAGTGCCCCGGCCATTGGCAGTTATAAAGGTGCCTGTTTCTCTATTCTACTAAAAGCACAAGCTATGGAGGATTGACGCATTAGAGGGTACTCCCTCTTTGACAACGTCTCATACCTGTGTTTATTGTGAGGTTCCCGTAGACCAGCTTGCCCAATTATGTTCCACATGCCTTGTGAGGGTCGAGACATCTAAGACTAAAAGAATGTCTAGTACCACTGAGCCGTCCACCTCTGAAGGTTCTCCATCTCGTGAGGTGCGTTCCCGAGTTAATTCCTCCATTGCATATGCAGTGCCCCGGGGTCCGACTGTTGCTCCTTCGGGAGAGATATGTTGGCCGCCAGGTTTTGCAGATCAACTGCAGACAGTGGTTTCTAATGTGATACACGCCTTACCACATTCTGCTAAGCGCAAGCCTTTCAAAGCGGCCCGACTCAGGACTTGTCTTCATCGGATTCTCCTGCGGAGTGGTTTGTTGAAGGGGCCCACTCCGACGCGTTAGAGGAGACTCCAGGGTTGGAATCCATGTCATCTAAAGCTCTGGCAGAGGAGCCTGGCTATAGGTTTAAGATGGAGAATTTGCGCTTTTTGCTAAAGCAAGTGATTGCTACTCTAGAGGTTCCGGAGCCGAAGCTTCCGGAGGAACCTTCTTTCCCTAAGCTAGATAAAGATTGCTAACATTATCAAGAACAAATGGGCTTGATTAGGTTCTTCCTTTTCCCCTTCCTCATCCTTGAAGAAACTTTTCCCCGTTCCGGAAGCTCAGTTGGAGCTGTGGGGGACTATTTCTAGGGTGGATGGGGCATTTCTCCACGCTCGCTAAGCGAACGACTATTCCCCTAGAGGATAGTTCATTGTTCAGAGCCCATTGATCAAAAGTTAGAGAACATGCTGAGAAAGATGTTTCAGTACACAGGGTTTGTTTTTCAGCCAGCAGCAGCCGTAGCCGCGGTTGCTGGAGCTGCGTCATATTGGTGTGATTCCCTGAGTGAAATGATTGAGGGTGAACCCTCTTTTGAAGAGGTGCAGGAAAAGATTAAGGCTTTGAAGGTAGCCAATTCTTTCATTTGCGACGCCAATGCAGATTATTCGCCTGAATGCTAAGGTGTCGGTTTTAGCTTGCAGGGCCTTGTGGCTAAAATCTTGGTTGGCGAACATGACTTCTAAATTGAGGTTGCTGTCCCTACCCTTTCAAGGAAAGATTCTGTTTGGTCCAGGCCTGGACTCCATCATTTCCACGGTTACGGGAGGCAAGGGTGCCTTCCTACCCCAAGATAAGAAAGCTAAACCGAAGCAACGGCCCCGAGAGTTTTCACGAAGGTTCTCAGGGCCCTGCTTGCTATAGCCAGGTCCAGGGGCATTGCGGTGGCACTCTATCTAGACGACATCCTGGTTCAGCTGTGGGGTTCCGTCCCAAAGGTGGATGGCGCTATCTCCATGTTAGCAAACCGTACAACTATCCCACTTGAGGATCGCTCGTCATTCAGAGAGCCGATGGATAAGAAGATAGAATCTTTTCTCAGAAAAATGTTTCAGCATACGGGATACTTGTTTCAACCGGCAGCGGCTGTTGCCTCGGTTGCTGGAGCTGCAGCCTACTGGTGTGACTTTTTAGCGGATTTGATCGAGGTGGAGGGTCCCCTCGATGTTATCCAAGAAAGAATTAAAGTTTTTAGAATTGCTAATACTTTTATCTGTGATGCAAACATGCAGATTATTCGCCTGAATGCTGAGATTTCTGGTTTTTCAGTATAGACCTGTCGGGCGTTCTGACTGAATTCCTGGTCTGCAGAAGTGACTTCTAAGTCAAGACTACTTTCCCTCTCCTTTAAGGGAAACATTTTATTTGGTCAAGGCCTGGACTCTATCTCCACGGTTACTGGGGGCAAGGGTGCCTTCCTACCGCAGGAAAAAATGAACAAGTCTAAGACAAGGATCTAATTTTCGTTCCTTTCGTTCTGAAAAGTCCCAACGTCAGCAGTCCTCCTCTAAACCAGAACAAACCAAGAGCACTTGGAAGTCAGCTCAATCCCAGAATTAATCCAAGCAGAACAAGAAGCCCGCCGAGACCAAGTCAGCATGAAGGGGCGGCCCCCGATCCGGTTGCTGGATCGTGTAGGGGGCAGACTGTCGCTGTTTTCAGACGCTTGGTTTAGGGACGTGCAGGATCCATGGGTCCTGGAGTTCATAGCAAAAAACACAGTAGTATCCAGCACAGGAACCCAGGAGGCAGGAGACCAAGTGCAAGTAATTGCCAACTTGCTAAAAGCAATATAGAAAACAGCCAAGGTGGTCTCCTTGCAAAAATCCTCAATTTATTGTTACAAAAGGAACAGGAACAAACAGAGTCACAACGTTTCGGGGCTGTGCCCCTTAATCATGTGATAAAAACAATCATTGCACACCTGGATTATATAGGCAAGTACCTGGGAGATTAACCCTTACATTCTCAAAACCATCAATTATAGGAGTATGGCGCCCTCTTGTGTACCAGTGTGTGTAAGAGAAAATTAAAAACAACTATTTAGAGGCCTTAATCACCTGAGATCTACTCAAATTTACATACTTAATATGAAATTAATGATGTTTACAACAGTGGTGTGAACAAAAGCACAATTGATAAACTGACATATATTAACGCTGAATATAATGGCCCATTATTACTGCTATAAAATGAGTAATCAACAATATGGGCAAAAAACAGACAAAAATGAAAATACTTGTATAGCTTCAAAAACAGCAACTTCAGATTCCACATCAATAAGTCAGATGAAACAGTGATCATAAGAATCAAAAATACAAAAAAGCAACAATTAAATTACATTAAATGATGAAAAAGTAACAACTTGTAAAGTAACTTAATAAAATGGTGTCCAATCGATCTCCCTATTCATTCCCTTAGGTTCCAGGGTGTCAAGCTTAAAAATCCAGAACGTTTCACGCTGTTTGAGTAATAACTCTCTATTACCACCCCGCCTGGGGGTGCGGATTTGCTCGATAACCTGGAACCTAAGTTGATTTACCTGATGGCCAGCGGATAGAAAATGATGAGCCACAGGGGCAGATTGGACCTTGCACCTAATATTACTTTTATGTACCGTGATGCGATCCCCTATGCGTCTAGTAGATTCCCCCACATAGACACGCCCACAAGGGCATTTGATAAGATAAACAACAAATTTCGTGTTGCAGGTGAAAAAATCTCTATACATAAATTTGAAACCAGTATGAGGGTGAAGAAAATGGGGACTTTTGATAATGGACCCACAATTACTGCAACCTAGACACGGAAAACATCCTAGGTTTTTCTTAGTGATGTAACTCTGCCTTAACACTTTACTGGGGCCCAAATCAGCTTGAACAAGTACATCACGTAAATTCTTAGACCTCTTAAAAGCAGGCATAGGAAATTGCTGAAATTCTTTTATTTCTGTATTGCATCTCTGTAAAATGCCCCAATGGCGGTGAATGATCTCATTTCTTGTTAAATCTTTACCACGGAGCCAAATGCTACGAGTAAAGAGAATCGTGGGTAATGATGAAGTCTCTAAATTGAGATTAACAGAAATGGGTGACAAATTTTTGAAACGTGGTTATCCTTCAGACCTTATTGCCAAAACCATTAAAGATGTTCTCCCTTTGCAGAGACAGGATCTTTTAAAACCAAAACCTCCTAAAAATGATCAATGTAGGATGAATTTTGTTTCTGAATATTGCAGACAAAGTAATTTAATCACAAAGATCATTCACCGCCATTGGGGAATTTTACAGAGATGCAATACAGAAATAAAAGAATTTCAGCAATTTCCTATGCCTGCTTTTAAGAGGTCTAAGAATTTACGTGATGTACTTGTTCAAGCTGATTTGGGCCCCAGTAAAGTGTTAAGGCAGAGTTACATCACTAAGAAAAACCTAAGATGTTTTCCGTGTCTAGGTTGCAGTAATTGTGGGTCCATTATCAAAAGTCCCCATTTCTCTTGTTAAGTGTATTCAGTCCACGGGTCATCCATTACTTATGGGATATATTCCCTTCCCAACAGGAAGTTGCAAGAGGATCACCCAAGCAGAGCTCGTTACAAACAGGGCTAGAAAACCAACCAGTCCTGGAACAAGGGCAAGCAGGCCAGAAAGCCTACTACTGCCCCTAAGACAGCATGAAGAGAGGGCCCCCTATCCGGAAACGGATCTAGTGGGGGTCAGACTTTCTCTCTTCGCCCAGGCTTGGGCAAGAGATGTCCAGGATCCCTGGGCGTTGGAGATTATATCTCAGGGATACCTTCTGGACTTCAAAGCTTCTCCTCCACAAGGGAGATTTCATCTTTCCAGGTTATCAGCAAACCAAATAAAGAAAGAGGCTTTTCTTCACTGTGTACAAGACCGCCTAGTAATGGGGGTGATCCACCCAGTTCCGCCGACGGAACAAGGGCAAGGATTTTACTCAAATCTGTTTGTGGTTCCCAAGAAAGAGGGAACCTTCAGACCAATCTTGGACCTAAAAATTTTAAACAAATTCCTAAGAGTTCCATCATTCAAAATGGAAACTGTTCGAACCATCCTACCCGTGATCCAAGAGGGTCAGTATATGACCACAGTGGACTTAAAGGATGCCTACCTTCACATACCGATTCACAAAGATCATTATCGGTACCTAAGATTTGCCTTTCTAGACAGGCATTACCAGTTTGTAGCTCTTCCCTTCGGGTTAGCTACGGCCCCGAGAATCTTTACAAAGGTTCTGGGCTCACTTCTGGCAGTGCTGAGACCGCGAGGCATAGCGGTGGCTCCGTACCTAGACGACATTCTGATACAAGCGTCAAGTTTTCAAATTGCCAAGTCTCACACAGAGATAGTTCTGGCATTTCTGAGGTTGCATGGGTGGAAGGTGAACGTGGAAAAGAGTTCTCTATTACCACTCACAAGGGTTCCCTTCCTAGGGACTCTTATAGATTCTATAGAGATGAAAATTTACCTGACGGAGTCCAGGTTATCAAAACTGCTAAATGCTTGCCGTGTCCTTCATTCCATTCCACACCCGTCAGTAGCTCAGTGCATGGAAGTAATCGGCTTAATGGTAGCGGCAATGGACATAGTTCCATTTGCGCGCCTACATCTCAGACCGCTGCAATTATGCATGCTAAGTCAGTGGAATGGGAATTACTCAGATTTGTCCCCTCGACTAAATCTGGATCAAGAGACCAGAGATTCTCTTCTCTGGTGGCTTTCTCGGGTCCATTTGTCCAAAGGGATGACCTTTCGCAGGTCAGATTGGACGATTGTAGCAACAGATGCCAGCCTTCTAGGTTGGGACGCAGTCTGGAACTCCCTGAAGGCTCAGGGATCGTGGACTCTGGAGGAGAAACTCCTCCCAATAAATATTCTGGAGTTAAGAGCAATATTCAATGCTCTTCTAGCTTGGCCTCAGTTAGCAACACTGAGGTTCATCAGATTTCAGTCGGACAATATCACGACTGTGGCTTACATCAACCATCAAGGAGGAACCAGGAGTTCCCTAGCGATGTTAGAAGTCTCCAATATAATTCGCTGGGCAGAGTCTCACTCTTGCCACCTGTCAGCGATTTACATCCCAGGCGTGGAGAACTGGGAGGCAGACTTTCTAAGTCGCCAGACTTTTCATCCGGGGGAGTGGGAACTTCATCCGGAGGTCTTTGCTCAACTGATTCATCGTTGGGGCAAACCAGAACTGGATCTCATGGCGTCTCGCCAGAACGCCAAGCTTCCTTGTTACGGATCCAGGTCCAGGGACCCGGGAGCGGTGCTGATAGATGCTCTAGCAGCCCCTTGGGTTTTCAACATGGCTTATGTGTTTCCACCATTTCCGCTACTACCTGGACTGATTGCCAAGATCAAACAGGAGAGGGCATCTGTGATTCTGATAGCGCCTGCGTGGCCACGCAGGACCTGGTATGCAGACCTAGTGGACATGTCGTCCTGTCCACCATGGTCTCTGCCTCTGAGGCAGGACCTTCTAATTCAGGGTCCTTTCAACCATCCAAATCTAATTTCTCTGAGGCTGACTGCATGGAGATTGAACGCTTGATCCTATCAAAGCGCGGCTTCTCGGAGTCGGTTATTGATACCTTAATACAGGCTCGGAAACCTGATACCAGAAGGATTTACCATAAGATATGGCGTAAATATTTATATTGGTGCGAATCCAAGAGTTACTCATGGAGTAAAGTTAGGATTCCTAGGATATTGTCTTTTCTACAAGAGGGTTTAGAAAAGGGCTTATCTGCTAGTTCGTTAAAGGGACAGAGTTCTGCTCTATCTATTCTTTTACACAAACGTCTGGCAGAAGTTCCAGACGTTCAGGCTTTTTGTCAGGCTTTGGCTAGGATTAAGCCTGTGTTTAAGACTGTTGCTCCGCCGTGGAGCTTAAACTTAGTTCTTAACGTTCTTCAAGGTGTTCCATTTGAACCCCTTCATTCCATTGATATCAAGCTGTTATCTTGGAAAGTTCTGTTTTTGATGGCTATTTCCTCAGCTCGAAGAGTCTCTGAGTTATCTGCCTTACATTGTGATTCTCCTTATCTGATTTTTCATTCAGACAAGATAGTTCTCTGTACTAAACCTGGGTTCTTACCTAAGGTAGTTTCTAACAGGAATATCAATCAAGAGATTGTTGTTCCATCATTATGTCCTAACCCTTCTACAAAGAAGGAACGGCTTTTGCATAATCTGGACGTAGTCCGTGCCCTGAAGTTCTATTTACAGGCAACTAAAGATTTTCGTCAAACGTCTTCCCTGTTTGTCGTTTATTCTGGTCAGAGGAGAGGTCAACAAGCTTCGGCTACCTCTCTCTCCTTTTGGCTTCGTAGCATAATACATTTAGCCTATGAGACTGCTGGACAGCAGCCTCCTGAAAGAATTACAGCTCATTCCACTAGAGCTGTGGCTTCCACCTGGGCCTTTAAGAATGAGGCCTCTGTTGAACAGATTTGCAAGGCTTGCAACTTGGTCTTCACTTCATACCTTTTCAAAATTTTACAAATTTGACACTTTTGCTTCTTCGGAGGCTGTTTTTGGGAGAAAGGTTCTACAGGCAGTGGTTCCTTCCGTTTAAAGTTCCTGCCTTGTCCCTCCCTTCATCCGTGTACTTTAGCTTTGGTATTGGTATCCCATAAGTAATGGATGACCCGTGGACTGAATACACTTAACAAGAGAAAACATAATTTATGCTTACCTGATAAATTTATTTCTCTTGTAGTGTATTCAGTCCACGGCCCCCCCTGTCTTCTTTTGAGGCAGATCTAAATTTTAATTAAAACTCCAGTTACCACTGCACCCTATGGTTTCTCCTTTCTTGTCTTGTTTCGGTCAAATGACTGGATATGACATGTGAGGGGAGGAGCTATATAGCAGCTCTGCTTCGGTGATCCTCTTGCAACTTCCTGTTGGGAAGGGAATATATCCCATAAGTAATTGATGACCCGTGGACTGAATACACTACAAGAGAAATAAATTTATCAGTTAAGCATAAATTATGTTTTTCTTCACCCTCATACTGGTTTCAAATTTATGTATAGAGATTTTTTTCACCTGCAACACGAAATTTGTTGTTTATCTTATCAAATGCCCTTGTGGGCGTGTCTGTGGGGGAATCTACTAGACGCATAGGGGATCACATCACGGAACATAAAAGCAATATTAGGTGCAAGGTCCAATCTGCCCCTGTGGCTCATCATTTTCTATCCGCTGGCCATCGGGTAAATCAACTTAGGTTCCAGGTTATCGAGCAAATCCGCACCCCCAGGCGGGGTGGTAATAGAGAGTTATTACTCAAACAGCGTGAAACGTTCTGGATTTTTAAGCTTGACACCCTGGAACCTAAGGGAATGAATAGGGAGATCGATTGGACACCATTTTATTAAGTTACTTTACAAGTTGTTACTTTTTCATCATTTAATGTAATTTAATTGTTGCTTTTTTGTATTTTAGATTCTTATGATCACTGTTTCATCTGACTTATTGATGTGGAATCTGAAGTTGCTGTTTTTGAAGCTATACAAGTATTTTCCTTTTTGTCTGTTTTTTGCCCATATTGTTGATTACTCATTTTATAGCAGTAATAATGGGCCATTATATTCAGCGTTAATATATGTCAGTTTATCAATTGTGCTTTTGTTCACACCACTGTTGTATACATCATTAATTTCATATTAAGTATGTAAATTTGAGTAGATCTCAGGTGATTTAGGCCTCTAAATAGTTGTTTTTAATTTTCTCTTACACACACTGGTACACAAGAGGGCGCCATACTCATATATTGATTAAGGGGCACCGCCCCGAAACGTTGTGACTCTGTTTGTTCCTATTCCTTTTGTAACATTAAATTGAGGATTTTTGCAAGGACCACCTTGTCTGTTTTCTATATTCCTGGAGTTCATAGCTCAGGGATACAAGAAAGTGTTTTAAAATCTCATCCACCCAAAGGCAGATTTCTCCTCTCAAGCCTGTCTTCCGGACAGGGGTGCGTGCGGGATCTGTCCTCCTTAGGGGTCATTGTCCCGGTTCCTATCACAGAGAGGTTTTGGGATACTATTCAAACCTGTTCAAGGTCCCAAAGAAGGAGGGAACTTTCCGCCCGATTCTGGACCTAAAGTGCTTAAACAAGTTTCTAAATGACCCCTCGTTCAAGATGGAGACAATAAGGTCCATCCTTTATCTAGTTCAGGAAGGACAGTTCATGACCATGATAGATCTGAAAGATGCCTAACTTCACATTCCAATCCACAGGGAACACTTCCAGTTACTAAGGTTTGCATTCCCGGATCAGCACTTTCAGTTCATTGCACTTCCGTTTGTAAAGATTTGTGGAGCAGTAGCTAGACCAAAGGTTTCTAGGGGCTTTACTAGCCATCGCCAGAACCCAGGGTATAGCAGTAGATCCCTACTTGGATGACATTCTGGTTCAAGCACCATAGTTTCGTCTAGCGGAGGACCATTCAGTATCTCTTCTATCTCTTATTCGATCTCATGGATGGAAGATGATAAACTTAGAAAAGAGTTCTCTTATTCCAAGCACCAGAGTAGAATTCCTGGGAACTATAATAGACTCAATTTCCATGAGGATATTTCCATCTTAATGGGAGGAGAGTCCACTGCTTCATTCATTACTTGTGGGAATTAAGAACCTGGCCACCATGAGGAGGCAAAGATACCATAGCCAAAGGCTTAAATACTTCCCCCACTCCCCTCATCCCCCAGTCATTCTTTGCCTTTCGTCACTGAAGGTTGGCAGAGAAGTGACGGAAGATTGAGTAGTCTCTTATGGAGGGTAGTACTCTTCGAAATGGGACTGGAGTTTTAAATAGTCCTTTCAGCCTCTAAGTGAGAGCATGGGTGAATGTTAGTCCGGAGATGCAGGGAGAGTCTTTCTGCAAACACATCCCGACTCAGATTAACGGCTCCATTAGCAATCAGCGTTGACGAGTTATATATATATACACACACATACACACACTATATATATATATATATATATATATATATATATATATATATATATATATATATATATATATATATATATATATATATATATATGTGTGTGTGTGTGTAAGAAAACCTAGTGTGGCTCCTTTATCTTTATAGAATCTAGGGTATTACCTTCGTAAGGGGGTTATTGAACAGGGGGGATTTTATTGTACATAATATTGTTGTGTTTTATGCTGCACTTGTGTGAGATGAGGCTCTGTCAGTGTGGAACAGCAGTTTACTTAGCGAGAGATTGAGGCGGACTTTTTTGGTGCGTCCTCTCTCGAGTGCAGGGGCGGTCCTGCATAGCACTCTGTGACCAGATGTGGCCTCTGTAATTTCCTCTTTCTCGACCTGCGTTCGGATGAGACAAAGCAGTTTTTTGTAGTCCGGGTCATAGGAGGTGGTGAGTGCCCCGGCCATTGGGATATAAAGGTGCCATTTAATTTTGTATCAAGTTCGCAATAAAGGCCAAAGCTATGGAGGATTCTGATATGTTCGAGGATACTCCCTCTTTATCCAAACCGATTAAATGCGTATTTTGTGAGGAGGTTCCAGTTGAACCGGCTACTCAACTCTGTTCCACATGTTTTGACATTATTGCTATATCTAAAAAGAATAGGCTATTTAGTATGACTGAGCCGTCCACCTCTGAGGGTTCTCCGCCCCGCAAGGTGCGTTTCTTGCATTCATCTTAGATTACACAAGCTGTTCCCCAGGGCACTACTACCTTCTGGCCGATCAGTTAGACGGCGGTTTCTGCGGCCATTCATGCGATGCCTCATCCTAAGTGGAAGGTATGGCACTGTTATCCATCTCAGGGGTCTTCGACTCCGCTGGATGTCTCAGATTATCCGCTGAGGAGGACAACTCTGGCTTAACAGAGGATGTCGCTTCTGGGTCGGAATCTGCTAGGCCTCTGACAGCGGAGGAACCAGATTTTAAGTTTAAAATGGAGCATTTGCGCTTCCTGCTGAAGGAGGTGCTTGGTACGTTGGAGGTTCCGGAACTGAAATTACTGGAGGAACCTTCGATCTATAAACTTGATAGAATTTAGGAGGACTGGGTAGTGTCTCAGGCATTCCCGGTTCCCTTCAAGATGGCTAATATTATTAAGAATGAATTGGAGAAACTTGGCTCGTCCCTTTCCCCCTCTTCTTTTAAAAAGCTATAACCCGTTATGGACTCGCAGCTCACTAAGAGAATGACTATTACGCTTAAGGATAGTTCTTCTTTCAAGGAACCCATAGATAAAAAGATTGAGTCCATGTTGTGGAAGATGTTCCAACTCACGGGGTTCGTTTTTCAACCGGCGGCGGCGGTCGCTGCGGTGGCAGGTGCGGCTACCTACTGGTGTGACGCTCTGTCAGCGATGGTCGAGGTGGAGACTCCCATCAAAGAGATTGAAGAAACAATTAAGGCCTTAAGGGTAGCGCATTCATTCATTTGTGATGCTAACATGCAGATTATTCGCCTGAATTTTAAGACATCGGGTTTTTCTGTTTTAGCCCGCAGGGCTTTGGTTAAAGTCGTGGTCTGCTGACATGACTTCCAAGTCTCGCTTGCTTTCCCTCCCATTCAAGGGGAAAGTTTTGTTTGGCCCGAGCCTGGATTCCATCATATCTACGGTCACAGGTGGCAAGGGTGCCTTCTTCCCTCAGGATAAGAAGACTAAACCTAAGGGGTCTACCTTTCGTCCCTTTCGTGTGTACAAGTCTCAGCGCCAACAGCCTGCCGCAAAGTCTGGACAGTCCAAGGGATCTTGGAAGCAGGCTAACTCTTGGAACAAGTCCAAGCAGATCAAGAAGCCCACAGAATCAAAGTCGGCATGAAGGGGTGGCCACCGATCCGTTCTCGGATCAGGTAGGGGGCAGACTATCTCTCTTTGCGGAGGCCTGGAGAAGAGACGTTATAGACCCTTGGGTTCTAGAGGTCGTAGCGCAGGGTTACAGTATAGGATTCGTCATATCTGCCCAGAGGAAGGTTCCTCCTGTCAAACATATCTTCAAGACCAGAGAAGAGAGACGCCTTCCTGGGGTGTGTGAGGGATCTCTCTGAGTAATCATCCCAGTTCCTCTGGCAGAAAGAGGTCTGGGGTATTATTTAAACCTTTTAGTGGTCCCACAAAAGGAGGGCACGTTTTGTCCAATTCTGGACCTAATGGCTCTAAACAAGTTCTTGTCAGTTCCATCGTTCAAAATGGAGACGATCAAGTCAATTTTGCCCCTGGTTCTAGAGGGGCAATTTATGACAACTATAGACCTGAAGGACGCTTACCTTCACGTTCCAATCCACAAGGATCACTTCAGGTTTCTAAGATTCGCCTTCCTGAACCAGCATTTCCAGTTTGTGGCCCTTCCGTTTGGTCTGGCGATTGCCCCAAGAGTCTTTACAAAGGTTCTGGGACCTCTACTCGCAGTAGCGAGAGCCAGCATTATTGCAGTGGCACCTTATCTGGAGATATCCTGGTCCAGGCTCTGTCCTACAGTCTTGCAGAGGATCACTCGAGGGCTCTTCTCCTTCGATCCCACGGGTGGAAGATAAACGAAGGGAAGAGTTCTTTGGTCCCTTGCAACAGGGTGGAATTCCTGGGTACAATAATAGATTCTTCAGTCATGAAGATATATGACAGATCAGAGATGTTGCAAGCTCGCGTCCAATTGTCTAGCTCTCCAGACATCCTCCAGGACCTCTGTAGCCAGGTGTATGGAGGTGATTGGGCTCATGGTATCCAGCATAGATGTAATTCCATTCGCCAGGTTTCATCTCAGACCTCTTCAACTGTGCATGCTGAGACAATGGAACAGTGATTTTTCAGATCTGTCCCAACAGGTATCTCTGGACAGAGTGGTGAGGGAGTTCCTATCTTGGTGGACCCGGCCGGGGCAGCTGTCACAAGGGACATCCTTCTTGAGACTATCCTGGTAGATTGTGACCACGGATGCAAGTCTATCAGGATGGGGAGCTGTTTGAGATGCCAGAAGGGCACAGGGCAGATGGACTCGTGAGGAATCGAGTCTACCTATAAATGTTCTGAAACTTTAAATGATATTCAACGCTCTGAGGGCTTGCCCCCCCCCTCCCCCTGGGGTCGGCCCGATTCATCAGATTCCAGTCGGACAACATTACCTTAGTGGCTTACATAAACAACCAGGGGGAAACGAGAAGTTCCCTAGCCATGAGGGAAGTATCTCAGATTCTGGAATGGGCAGAGACTCACAATTGTTCGCTCTCAGCGATCCACATTCCAGGTGTGGACAACTGGGAAGCGGATTTTCTGAGCAGACAGACGTTTCACCCAGGGGAATGGTCTCTCCATCCCGAGGTGTTCGTTGAGATCTGCAATAGATGGGGGACACCGGAGATAGCTCTCATGGCGTCCAGACTCAATTACAAGCTACCCAGATACGGGTCGTGCTCCAGGGATCCCCAGGCGGGAACTGATGGATGCCTTGGCGGTGCCCTGGGATTTCAACCTAATTTACATTTTTCCACCCTTGCCTCTTCTACCTTGTGTAGTGGCCCGCATCAAGCAGGAGCAAAGTCTCGGCTATTCTGATTGTTCCATCGAGGGTGTGGTTTGCAGATCTGGTGGGGATGCCATCATCTCCTCCATGGAGGTTACCTTGTCGCAGTGATCTGCTGGTTCAAGGTCGTTTTCTACACCAAAATTTTGATTCTCTAAGGCTGACTGCATGGAGATTGAACGTCTAGTCTTGGCCAAGGGAGGATTTTCGGAGAGAGTGATTGACACTCTCGTTCAGGCCAGGAATTCAGTCACTCGACGCATCTATTGCAAGGTGTGGAGGACCTACTTGTCCTGGTGTGAGGAACGAGGATACCCCTGGCACAAGGTCAGGGTATCCAGGATTTTGGCCTTTCTCCAGGATGGTCTGGATAAGGGTCTTGCCGTCAGCTCCCTAAGGGGACAAATCTCGGCATTATCTGTACTGTTGCAAAAGAAGCTTGCATAGCTTCCTGACATTCAGTCCTTTTGTTCAGGCTCTGGTTGGGATCATTCCTGTCTTTAGGAATTTGGAGCTTAAACTTGGTTCTTAAGGTATCGCAGAGGGCTCCGTTTGAACCTATGCATGCGCTTGACATTAAGACTCTTTCATGGAAAGTCCTATTCCTACTGGCTATTGCATCGGCACGCAGAGTCTCTGAGTTGGCTGACTTGCAATGTGAGCCTCCCTATTTAGTTTTTCACGCCGATAAGGCTGTACTTCTCACTGGATTGGGATTCCTTCCCAAAGTGCTGTTGAGTTGTAACATCAATCAGGAAATAGTAGTTTCTACTTTGTGTCCTAACCCTTCTTTTTCAAAGGAGAGGTTGCTTCATAATTTGGATGTGGTTTGAGCTTTGAAGTTTTATCTTTAGGCCACGAAAGAGTTCAGACAGACTTCATCTTTATTTGTTGTGTATTCAGGGAAGCGCAGGGGGCAAAGGGCCTCTGCCACTTTTTTATCCTTTTGGCTAGGGAGTATCCATCTGGCATACGAGACAACGGGACACAAGCCTCCTCGGAGGATTACGGCTCACTCAACTATAGAGCTGTGGCCTCTTCTTGGGCCTTTAAGAATGAGGCCTCTATGGAGCAGCTTTGTAAGGTGGCCATTTGGTCTTCCTTAAATACTTTTGCAAAATTTTATAAATTTGATGTTTTTGCTTTGACGGAAGCAGCTTTTGGGAGAAAGATTCTGCCGGCTGTGGTGCCCTCAGTTTAGGGTTCACCTCCTTTTGCCCTCCCCGTTTTTTGTCATTCAGTGCCCTCTAGAGCTTGGGTATTTGTTCCCAAGTAATGAATGAAGCAGTGGACTCTCCTCCCATTAAAATAGAAAACATAAATTATGCTTACCTGATAATTTCATTTCCATCTGTGGGAGGAGAGTCCACTGCCCCCGCTCGTTTCTACGGTGGGCGGACCTAAGTTTAATTTTGATCTTCTGGCACCATTTATACCCTGATATTTCTCCTACTGTTCCTTGTTACCTTGGCAGAATGGCTGGGGGATGAGGGGAGTGGGGGAGGTATTTAACCCCTTGATGACAACAGTACTTTTCCATTTTCTGTCCGTTTGTGACAAAGGCTATTTTTACATTTTTGCGGTGTTTGTGTTTAGCTGTAATTTTCCTCTTACTCATTTACTGTACCCACACATATTATATACCGTTTTTCTCCAACATAGGTGTGTCCGGTCCACGGCGTCATCCTTACTTGTGGGATATTCTCTTCCCCAACAGGAAATGGCAAAGAGCCCAGCAAAGCTGGTCACATGATCCCTCCTAGGCTCCGCCTACCCCAGTCATTCTCTTTGCCGTTGTACAGGCAACATCTCCACGGAGATGGCTTAGAGTTTTTTAGTGTTTAACTGTAGTTTTTCATTATTCAATCAAGAGTTTGTTATTTTCAAATAGTGCTGGTACGTACTATTTACTCAGAAACAGAAAAGAGATGAAGAATTCTGTTTGTATGAGGAAAATGATTTTAGCAACCGTAACTAAAATCCATGGCTGTTCCACACAGGACTGTTGAGAGCAATTAACTTCAGTTGGGGGAACAGTGTGCAGTCTCTTACTGCTTGAGGTATGACACATTCTAACAAGACGATGTAATGCTGGAAGCTGTCATTTTCCCTATGGGATCCGGTAAGCCATGTTTATTACGATTGTAAATAAGGGCTTCACAAGGGCTTATTTAAACTGTAGACTTTTTCTGGGCTAAATCGATTGATTATTAACACATATTTAGCCTTGAGGAATCATTTTATATGGGTATTTTGATATAATAATATCGGCAGGCACTGTTTTAGACACCTTATTCTTTAGGGGCTTTCCCAAAGCATAGGCAGAGTCTCATTTTCGCGCCGGTGTTGCGCACTTGTTTTTGAGAGGCATGGCATGCAGTCGCATGTGAGAGGAGCTCTGATACTTATAAAAGACTTCTGAAGGCGTCATTTGGTATCGTATTCCCCTTTGGGTTTGGTTGGGTCTCAGCAAAGCAGATACCAGGGACTGTAAAGGGGTTTAAAGCTTAAAACGGCTCCGGTTCCGTTATTTTAAGGGTTAAAGCTTCCAAAATTGGTGTGCAATATTTTCAAAGCTTTAAGACGCTGTGGTGAAAATTTGGTGAATTTTGAACAATTCCTTCATGTTTTTTCGCAATTGCAGTAATAAAGTGTGTTCAGTTTAAAATTTAAAGTGACAGTAACGGTTTTATTTTAAAACGTTTTTTGTACTTTCTGTTCAAGTTTATGCCTGTTTAACATGTCTGAACTACCAGATAGACTGTGTTCTGAATGTGGGGAAGCCAGAATTCCTATTCATTTAAATAAATGTGATTTATGTGATAATGACAATGATGCCCAAGATGATTCCTCAAGTGAGGGGAGTAAGCATGGTACTGCATCATTCCCTCCTTCGTCTACACGAGTCTTGCCCACTCAGGAGGCCCCTAGTACATCTAGCGCGCCAATACTCCTTACTATGCAACAATTAACGGCTGTAATGGATAATTCTGTCAAAAACATTTTAGCCAAAATGAACCCTTGTCAGCGTAAGCGTGGCTGCTCTGTTTTAGTTACTGAAGAGCATGACGACGCTGATATTAATATCTCTGAAGGGCCCCTAACCCAATCTGAGGGGGCCAGGGAGGTTTTGTCTGAGGGAGAAATTACTGATTTAGGGAACATTTCTCAGCAGGCTGAATCTGATGTGATTACATTTAAATTTAAATTGGAACATCTCCGCATTTTGCTTAAGGAGGTATTATCCACTCTGGATGATTGTGAAAATTTAGTCATCCCAGAGAAACTATGTAAAATGGACAAGTTCCTAGAGGTGCCGGGGCTCCCAGAAGCTTTTCCTATACCCAAGCGGGTGGCGGACATTGTTAATAAAGAATGGGAAAGGCCCGGTATTCCTTTCGTCCCTCCCCCCATATTTAAAAAATTGTTTCCTATGGTCGACCCCAGAAAGGACTTATGGCAGTCAGTCCCCAAGGTCGAGGGAGCGGTTTCTACTTTAAACAAACGCACCACTATTCCCATAGAGGATAGTTGTGCTTTCAAAGATCCTATGGATAAAAAATTAGAAGGTTTGCTTAAAAAGATGTTTGTTCAGCAGGGTTACCTTCTACAACCCATTTCATGCATTGTCCCTGTCACTACTGCCGCATATTTCTGGTTTGATGAACTGCTTAAGGTGCTCGATAGTGACTCTCCTCCTTATGAGGAGATTATGGACAGAATCAATGCTCTCAAATTGGCTAATTCTTTCACTCTAGACGCCTCTTTGCAATTGGCTAAGTTAGCGGCTAAGAACTCTGGGTTTGCTATTGTGGCGCGCAGAGCGCTTTGGTTGAAATCTTGGTCGGCTGATGCGTCTTCCAAGAACAAGCTACTAAACATTCCTTTCAAGGGGAAAACGTTGTTTGGTCCTGACTTGAAAGAGATTATCTCTGATATCACTGGGGGTAAGGGCCACGCCCTTCCTCAGGATCGGCCTTTCAAGGCAAAAAATAGACCTAATTTTCGTCCCTTTCGTAAAAACGGACCAGCCCAAGGTGCTACGTCCTCTAAGCAAGAGGGTAATACTTCTCAGGCCAAGCCAGCTTGGAGACCAATGCAAGGCTGGAACAAGGGAAAGCAGGCCAAGAAACCTGCCACTGCTACCAAGACAGCATGAAATATTGGCCCCCGATCCGGGACCGGATCTGGTGGGGGGCAGACTCTCTCTCTTCGCTCAGGCTTGGGCAAGAGATGTTCTGGATCCTTGGGCGCTAGAAATAGTCTCCCAGGGTTATCTTCTGGAATTCAAGGGACTTCCCCCAAGGGGGAGGTTCCACAGGTCGCAGTTGTCTTCAGACCACATAAAAAGACAGGCGTTCTTCCATTGTGTAGAAGACCTGTTAAAAATGGGAGTGATTCATCCTGTTCCATTAAGAGAACAGGGGATGGGGTTCTACTCCAATCTGTTCATAGTTCCCAAAAAAGAGGGAACGTTCAGACCAATCCTAGATCTCAAGATCTTAAACAAATTTCTCAAGGTCCCATCGTTCAAGATGGAAACCATTCGAACTATCCTTCCTTCCATCCAGGAAGGTCAATTCATGACCACGGTGGATTTAAAGGATGCGTATCTACATATTCCTATCCACAAGGAACATCATCGGTTCCTAAGGTTTGCATTCCTGGACAAACATTACCAGTTCGTGGCGCTTCCTTTCGGATTAGCCACTGCTCCAAGGATTTTCACAAAGGTACTAGGGTCCCTTCTAGCGGTGCTAAGACCAAGGGGCATTGCAGTAGTACCTTACCTGGACGACATTCTGATTCAAGCGTCGTCCCTTCCTCAAGCAAAGGCTCACACGGACATTGTCCTGGCCTTTCTCAGATCTCACGGCTGGAAAGTGAACGTGGAAAAGAGTTCTCTATCCCCGTCAACAAGGGTTCCCTTCTTGGGAACAATTATAGACTCCTTAGAAATGAGGATCTTTCTAACAGAGGCCAGAAAAACAAAGCTTCTGGACTCTTGTCGGATACTTCATTCCGTTCCTCTTCCTTCCATAGCTCAGTGCATGGAAGTGATCGGGTTGATGGTGGCGGCGATGGACATAGTTCCTTTTGCGCGCTTCATCTAAGACCATTACAACTGTGCATGCTCAGTCAGTGGAATGGGGACTATACAGACTTGTCTCCGAAGATACAAGTAAATCAGAAGACCACAGACTCACTCCGTTGGTGGCTGTCCCTGGACAATCTGTCTCAAGGGATGATGTTCCACAGACCAGAGTGGGTCATTGTCACGACCGACGCCAGTCTGATAGGCTGGGGCGCGGTCTGGGGATCCCTGAAAGCTCAGGGTCTTTGGTCTCGGGAAGAATCTCTTCTACCGATAAATATTCTGGAACTGAGAGCGATATTCAATGCTCTCCAGGCCTGGCCCCAGCTTGCGAGGACCAGGTTCATACGGTTTCAATCAGACAACATGACGACTGTTGCGTACATCAACCATCAGGGGGGGAACAAGGAGTTCCCTAGCGATGGAAGAAGTAACCAAAATTATTCTTTGGGCGGAGTCTCACTCCTGCCACCTGTCTGCTATCCACATCCCAGGAGTGGAAAATTGGGAAGCGGATTTTCTGAGTCGGCAGACATTGCATCCGGGGGAGTGGGAACTCCATCCGGAAATCTTTGCCCAAGTCACTCACCTGTGGGGCATTCCAGACATGGATCTGATGGCCTCTCGTCAGAACTTCAAAGTTCCTTGCTACGGGGCCAGATCCAGGGATCCCAAGGCGGCTCTAGTGGAGGCACTAGTAGCACCTTGGACCTTCAAACTAGCTTATGTGTTCCCGCCATTTCCTCTCATCCCCAGGCTGATAGCCAGGATCAAGCAGGAGAGGGCGTCGGTGATCTTGATAGCTCCTGCGTGGCCACGCAGGACTTGGTATGCAGATCTGGTGAATATGTCATCGGCTCCACCTTGGAAGCTACCTTTGAGACGAGACCTTCTTGTTCAGGGTCCGTTCGAACATCCGAATCTGGTTTCACTCCAGCTGACTGCTTGGAGATTGAACGCTTGATTTTATCGAAGCGAGGATTCTCAGATTCTGTTATCGATACTCTTGTTCAGGCCAGAAAGCCTGTGACTAGAAAGATTTACCACAAAATTTGGAAAAAATATATCTGTTGGTGTGAATCTAAAGGATTCCCTTGGGACAAGGTTAAGATTCCTAGGATTCTATCCTTCCTTCAAGAAGGATTGGGAAAAGGATTATCTGCAAGTTCCCTGAAGGGACAGATTTCTGCCTTGTCGGTATTACTTCACAAAAAGCTGGCAGCTGTGCCAGATGTTCAAGCCTTTGTTCAGGCTCTGGTTAGAATCAAGCCTGTTTACAAACCTTTGACTCCTCCTTGGAGTCTCAATTTAGTTCTTTCAGTTCTTCAGGGGGTTCCATTTGAACCCTTACATTCCGTTGATATTAAGTTATTATCTTGGAAAGTTTTGTTTTTAGTTGCGATTTCTTCTGCTAGAAGAGTCTCAGAATTATCTGCTCTGCAGTGTTCTCCTCCTTATCTGGTGTTCCATGCAGATAAGGTGGTTTTACGTACTAAACCTGGTTTTCTTCCAAAAGTTGTTTCTAACAAAAACATTAACCAGGAGATTATCGTACCTTCTCTGTGTCCAAAACCAGTTTCAAAGAAGGAACGTTTGTTGCACAATTTGGATGTTGTTCGCGCTCTAAAATTCTATTTAGATGCTACAAAGGATTTTAGACAAACATCTTCCTTGTTTGTTGTTTATTCAGGTAAAAGGAGAGGTCAAAAAGCAACTTCTACCTCTCTCTCTTTTTGGATTAAAAGCATCATCAGATTGGCTTACGAGACTGCCGGACGGCAGCCTCCCGAAAGAATCACAGCTCATTCCACTAGGGCTGTGGCTTCCACATGGGCCTTCAAGAACGAGGCTTCTGTTGATCAGATATGTAGGGCAGCGACTTGGTCTTCACTGCACACTTTTACCAAATTTTACAAGTTTGATACTTTTGCTTCTTCTGAGGCTATTTTTGGGAGAAAGGTTTTGCAAGCCGTGGTGCCTTCCATTTAGGTGACCTGATTTGCTCCCTCCCTTCATCCGTGTCCTAAAGCTTTGGTATTGGTTCCCACAAGTAAGGATGACGCCGTGGACCGGACACACCTATGTTGGAGAAAACAGAATTTATGTTTACCTGATAAATTTCTTTCTCCAACGGTGTGTCCGGTCCACGGCCCGCCCTGGTTTTTTTAATCAGGTCTGATATTTTATTTTCTTTAACTACAGTCACCACGGTACCATATGGTTTCTCCTATGCAAATATTCCTCCTTAACGTCGGTCGAATGACTGGGGTAGGCGGAGCCTAGGAGGGATCATGTGACCAGCTTTGCTGGGCTCTTTGCCATTTCCTGTTGGGGAAGAGAATATCCCACAAGTAAGGATGACGCCGTGGACCGGACACACCGTTGGAGAAAGAAATTTATCAGGTAAACATAAATTCTGTTTTCTCGCCATTAAATGGACTTTCTAAAGATAGCATTATTTTCATCATATATTATAATTTACTATAAAAAAAATTATAGATTATGAGGAAAAAATGGGGAAAAAAACACTTTTTTTCTAACTTTTAGCCCCAAAATCTGTTACACATCTGCAACCACCAAAAAACACCCATGCTAAATAGTTTCTAAATTTTGTCCTGAGTTTAGAAATACCCAATGTTTACATGTTCTTTGTTTTGTTTTGCAAGTTATAGGGCCATAAATACAAGTAACACTTTTCTATTTCCAAACTACTTTTTTTCAAAATTAGCGCTAGTTACATTGGGACACTGATATCTTTCAGGAATCTCTGAATATCCCTTGACATGTATATATTTCTCCAACATAGGTGTGTCCGGTCCACGGCGTCATCCTTACTTGTGGGATATTCTCTTCCCCAACAGGAAATGGCAAAGAGCCCAGCAAAGCTGGTCACATGATCCCTCCTAGGCTCCGCCTACCCCAGTCATTCTCTTTGCCGTTGTACAGGCAACATCTCCACGGAGATGGCTTAGAGTTTTTTAGTGTTTAACTGTAGTTTTTATTATTCAATCAAGAGTTTGTTATTTTGAAATAGTGCTGGTATGTACTATTTACTCAGAAACAGAAAAGAGATGAAGATTTCTGTTTGTATGAGGAAAATGATTTTAGCAACCGTCACTAAAATCCATGGCTGTTCCACACAGGACTGTTGAGAGCAATTAACTTCAGTTGGGGGAACAGTGAGCAGTCTCTTGCTGCTTGAGGTATGACACATTCTAACAAGACGATGTAATGCTGGAAGCTGTCATTTTCCCTATGGGATCCGGTAAGCCATGTTTATTACGATCGTAAATAAGGGCTTCACAAGGGCTTATTAAGACTGTAGACTTTTTCTGGGCTAAATCGATTCATTATTAACACATATTTAGCCTTGAGGAATCATTTTATTTGGGTATTTTGATATAATAATATCGGCAGGCACTGTTTTAGACACCTTATTCTTTAGGGGCTTTCCCAAAGCATAGGCAGAGCCTCATTTTCGCGCCGGTGTTGCGCACTTGTTTTTGAGAGGCATGGCATGCAGTCGCATGTGAGAGGAGCTCTGATACTTAGAAAAGACTTTCTGAAGGCGTCATTTGGTATCGTATTCCCCTTTGGGCTTGGTTGGGTCTCAGCAAAGCAGATACCAGGGACTGTAAAGGGGTTAAAGTTCAAAACGGCTCCGGTTCCGTTATTTTAAGGGTTAAAGCTTCCAAATTTGGTGTGCAATACTTTTAAGGCTTTAAGACACTGTGGTGAAAATTTGGTGAATTTTGAACAATTCCTTCATGTTTTTTCGCAATTGCAGTAATAAAGTGTGTTCAGTTTAAAATTTAAAGTGACAGTAACGGTTTTATTTTAAAACGTTTTTTGTACTTGTTATCAAGTTTATGCCTGTTTAACATGTCTGAACTACCAGATAGACTGTGTTCTGAATGTGGGGAAGCCAGAATTCCTATTCATTTAAATAAATGTGATTTATGTGACAATGACAATGATGCCCAAGATGATTCCTCAAGTGAGGGGAGTAAGCATGGTACTGCATCATTCCCTCCTTCGTCTACACGAGTCTTGCCCACTCAGGAGGCCCCTAGTACATCTAGCGCGCCAATACTCCTTACTATGCAACAATTAACGGCTGTAATGGATAATTCTGTCAAAAACATTTTAGCCAAAATGAACACTTATCAGCGTAAGCGCGACTGCTCTGTTTTAGATACTGAAGAGCATGACGACGCTGATAATAATGTTTCTGAAGGGCCCCTAACCCAGTCTGATGGGGCCAGGGAGGTTTTGTCTGAGGGAGAAATTACTGATTCAGGGAACATTTCTCAACAAGCTGAACCTGATGTGATTACATTTAAATTTAAGTTGGAACATCTCCGCATTCTGCTTAAGGAGGTATTATCCACTCTGGATGATTGTGACAAGTTGGTCATCCCAGAGAAACTATGTAAAATGGACAAGTTCCTAGAGGTGCCGGGGCTCCCAGAAGCTTTTCCTATACCCAAGCGGGTGGCGGACATTGTTAATAAAGAATGGGAAAGGCCCGGTATTCCTTTCGTCCCTCCCCCCATATTTAAAAAATTGTTTCCTATGGTCGACCCCAGAAAGGACTTATGGCAGACAGTCCCCAAGGTCGAGGGAGCGGTTTCCACTTTAAACAAACGCACCACTATACCCATAGAGGATAGTTGTGCTTTCAAAGATCCTATGGATAAAAAATTAGAAGGTTTGCTTAAAAAGATGTTTGTTCAGCAGGGTTACCTTCTACAACCAATTTCATGCGTTGTCCCTGTCGCTACAGCCGCATGTTTCTGGTTCAATGAGCTGATAAAGGCGGTCGATAGTGATTCTCCTCCTTATGAGGAGATTATGGACAGAATCAATGCTCTCAAATTGGCTAATTCTTTTACCCTAGACGCCACTTTGCAATTGGCTAGGTTAGCGGCTAAGAATTCTGGGTTTGCTATTGTGGCGCGCAGAGCGCTTTGGTTGAAATCTTGGTCGGCTGATGCGTCTTCCAAGAACAAGCTACTTAACATTCCTTTCAAGGGGAAAACGCTGTTTGGCCCTGACTTGAAAGAGATTATCTCTGATATCACTGGGGGTAAGGGCCACGCCCTTCCTCAGGATCGGCCTTTCAAGGCAAAAAATAAACCTAATTTTCGTCCCTTTCGTAGAAACGGACCAGCCCAAAGTGCTACGTCCTCTAAGCAAGAGGGTAATACTTCTCAAGCCAAGCCAGCTTGGAGACCAATGCAAGGCTGGAACAAGGGAAAGCAGGCCAAGAAACCTGCCACTGCTACCAAGACAGCATGAAATGTTGGCCCCCGATCCGGGACCGGATCTGGTGGGGGGCAGACTCTCTCTCTTCGCTCAGGCTTGGGCAAGAGATGTTCTGGATCCTTGGGCGCTAGAAATAGTCTCCCAAGGTTATCTTCTGGAATTCAAGGGGCTTCCCCCAAGGGGGAGGTTCCACAGGTCTCAGTTGTCTTCAGACCACATAAAAAGACAGGCATTCTTACATTGTGTAGAAGACCTGTTAAAAATGGGAGTGATTCATCCTGTTCCATTAAGAGAACAAGGGATGGGGTTCTACTCCAATCTGTTCATAGTTCCCAAAAAAGAGGGAACGTTCAGACCAATCTTAGATCTCAAGATCTTAAACAAGTTTCTCAAGGTTCCATCGTTCAAGATGGAAACCATTCGAACTATTCTTCCTTCCATCCAGGAAGGTCAATTCATGACCACGGTGGATTTAAAGGATGCGTATCTACATATTCCTATCCACAAGGAACATCATCGGTTCCTAAGGTTCGCATTCCTGGACAAGCATTACCAGTTCGTGGCGCTTCCTTTCGGATTAGCCACTGCTCCAAGGATTTTCACAAAGGTACTAGGGTCCCTTCTAGCTGTGCTAAGACCAAGGGGCATTGCTGTAGTACCTTACTTGGACGACATTCTGATTCAAGCGTCGTCCCTTCCTCAAGCAAAGGCTCACACGGACATAGTCCTGGCCTTTCTCAGATCTCACGGATGGAAAGTGAACGTGGAAAAGAGTTCTCTATCTCAGTCAACAAGGGTTCCCTTCTTGGGAACAATAATAGACTCCTTAGAAATGAGGATATTTCTGACAGAGGCCAGAAAAACAAAGCTTCTAGACTCTTGTCGGATACTTCATTCCGTTCCTCTTCCTTCCATAGCTCAGTGCATGGAAGTGATCGGGTTGATGGTAGCGGCAATGGACATAGTTCCTTTTGCGCGCATTCATCTAAGACCATTACAACTGTGCATGCTCAGTCAGTGGAATGGGGATTATACAGACTTGTCTCCAAAGATACAAGTAAATCAGAGGACCAGAGACTCACTCCGTTGGTGGCTGTCCCTGGACAACCTGTCACAAGGGATGACATTCCGCAGACCAGAGTGGGTCATTGTCACGACCGACGCCAGTCTGATGGGCTGGGGCGCGGTCTGGGGATCCCTGAAAGCTCAGGGTCTTTGGTCTCGGGAAGAATCTCTTCTACCGATAAATATTCTGGAACTGAGAGCGATATTCAATGCTCTCAAGGCTTGGCCTCAGCTAGCGAGGGCCAAGTTCATACGGTTTCAATCAGACAACATGACAACTGTTGCGTACATCAACCATCAGGGGGGAACAAGGAGTTCCCTAGCGATGGAAGAAGTGACCAAAATCATTCTTCCAAAAGTTGTTTCTAACAAAAACATTAACCAGGAGATTATCGTACCTTCTCTGTGTCCGAAACCAGTTTCAAAGAAGGAACGTTTGTTGCACAATTTGGATGTTGTTCGCGCTCTAAAATTCTATCTAGATGCTACAAAGGATTTTAGACAAACATCTTCCTTGTTTGTTGTTTATTCCGGTAAAAGGAGAGGTCAAAAAGCAACTTCTACCTCTCTCTCTTTTTGGATTAAAAGCATCATCAGATTGGCTTACGAGACTGCCGGACGGCAGCCTCCCGAAAGAATCACAGCTCATTCCACTAGGGCTGTGGCTTCCACATGGGCCTTCAAGAACGAGGCTTCTGTTGATCAGATATGTAGGGCAGCGACTTGGTCTTCACTGCACACTTTTACCAAATTTTACAAGTTTGATACTTTTGCTTCTTCTGAGGCTATTTTTGGGAGAAAGGTTTTGCAAACCGTGGTGCCTTCCATTTAGGTGACCTGATTTGCTCCCTCCCTTCATCCGTGTCCTAAAGCTTTGGTATTGGTTCCCACAAGTAAGGATGACGCCGTGGACCGGACACACCTATGTTGGAGAAAACAGAATTTATGTTTACCTGATAAATTACTTTCTCCAACGGTGTGTCCGGTCCACGGCCCGCCCTGGTTTTTTTAATCAGGTCTGATAATTTATTTTCTTTAACTACAGTCACCACGGTACCATATGGTTTCTCCTATGCAAATATTCCTCCTTAACGTCGGTCGAATGACTGGGGTAGGCGGAGCCTAGGAGGGATCATGTGACCAGCTTTGCTGGGCTCTTTGCCATTTCCTGTTGGGGAAGAGAATATCCCACAAGTAAGGATGACGCCGTGGACCGGACACACCGTTGGAGAAAGTAATTTATCAGGTAAACATAAATTCTGTTTTTTTTTATCTAGGCCCATTTTGGTATATTTCATGCCACCATTTCACCGCCAAATGCGATCAAATACAAAAAATCGTTCACTTTTTCACAATTTTTTTCCCCAAACTTTCGGTTTCTCACTGAAATTGTTTACAAACAGCTTGTGCAATTATGGCATAAATGGTTGTAAATGCTTCTCTGGCATCCCCTTTGTTCAGAAATAGCAGATATGTGGCTTTGGCGTTGCTTTTTGGTAATTAGAAGGCTGCTAAATGCCACTGCGCACATACGTGTATTATGCCCAGCAGTGAAGGGGTTAATTAGGGAGCATGTAGGGAGCTTTTTGGGGTAATTTTAGCTTTAGTGTAGTAAACAACCCAAAGTATTGATCTAGGCACATTTTGGTATATTTCATGCCACCATTTCACCGCCAAATACGTTCAAATAAAAAAAAACATTTTTCACAATTTTTGGTTTCTTACTGAAATTATTTACAAACAGCTTGTGCAATTATGGCACAAATGGTTGTAAATGCTTCTCTGGGATCCCCTTTGTTCAGAAATAGCAGACATATATGGCTTTGGCGTTGCTTTTTGGTAATTAGAAGGCTGCTAAATTCCGCTGCGTATCACATGTGTATTATGGCTAGCAGTAAAGGGGTTAATTAGGTAGCTTGTAGGGAGCTTGCAGGGTTAATTTTAGCTTTAGTGTAGAGATCAGCCTCCCACCTGACACACCAGACCCCCTGATCCCTCCCAAACAGCTCTCTTCCCTCCCCCACCCCACAATTGTTCACGCCATCTTAAGTACTGGCAGAAAGTCTGCCAGTACTAAAATAAAAGGTATATTTGTGTTTCTTTGTTTTTTTTAATAGCATATTTACATATGCTGCTGTATAGAATCTCCCCTTAGCCCCCAACCTCATGGATCCCCCATCAATCAGTTCTCTAACCCTCCCCCTCTAGCTTAATGGGCACCATCTTGGGTACTGGCAGCTGTCTGCCAGTACCCAGTTTAGTAAAAAAAAAAATATGCTTTTATTATTTTTTTGCCTTTTTTGCCATTTCTTTCATGTAATTAGAGTCCATGAGCTAGTGACGTATGGGATATACATTCCTACCAGAAGTTTCCCAAACCTTAAAATGCCTATAAATACACCCCTCACCACACTCACAATTCAGTTTTACAAACTTTGCCTCCCATGGAGGTGGTGAAGTAAGTTTGTGCTAGATTCTACGTTGATATGCGCTTCGCAGAAGGCTGAAGCCTGGTTTTCCTCTCAGAGTGTAGTGAATGTCAGAGGGATGTGAAGAGAGTATTGCCTATTTGAATACAATGGTCTTCCTCTAGGGGATCTATTTCATAGGTTCTCTGTTATCGGTCGTAGAGATTTCTTGTCCTACCTCCCTTTTCAGATCGACGATATACTCTTATATACCATTACCTCTACTGATTCTCGTTTCAGTACTGATTTGGCTATCTACTATATGTAGATGAGTGTCTTAGGGTAAGTAAGTCTTATTTCTATTTATGACACTCAAAGCTATGGTGGGCACTTTTATGTAAAGTTCTAAATATATGTGTTTAAACTTATATTTGCCATGATTCAGGATATTCAGTATTTCTTCATTCTGACTGTCCGTTTCATTTTGGGAAAATGCATATAAAAATAATTTCTCTTGTAAGGTGTATCCAGTCCACGGATCATCCATTACTTGTGGGATATTCTCCTTCCCAACAGGAAGCTGCAAGAGGATCACCCTCAGCAGAGCTGTCTATATAGCTCCTCCCCTAACTGCCACCTCCAGTCATTCTCTTGCAGCTCTCGACAAGCATGGAAGCAGTTAGAGAGATGTGGTGAAATGTAGTTGTTTTTTCTTCAATTCAAAAGTTTGTTATTTTTAAATGGTACCGGAGTTGTACTATTTTGGTCTCAGGCTGAAAATAGAAGAAGAATCTGCCTGTGGTCTCTAATGATATTAGCAGGTTGTAACTAAGATCCATTGCTGTTCTCACACATAACTGAAGAGAGAGGTAACTTCAGCTTGGGGAATGGCGTGCAGGGTATCCTGCTATGAGGTATGTGCAGTCTAAATTTTTCTAGAGAAATGTAAATGCTAGAAAATGCTGTTGATACCAGATTTATTTAAGGTAAGACTGATTACAGTGATTTAATAACGACTAGTATCATGCTTACTGTTAGAGGTAATACTCTTATTATTTTTTCAATTACTGACATATAAAACGTTTGGGAGTGCTTAAACCTTTTTTATATGCTTCTTGGTGATAAAACTTTATTTTATCCACATGGCTGGCTTAAATTTGCCTTGGAATAGTTTTGTTAGGCCTCTCACTGTGTAGACATGAGTGGGAGGGCCCTAATTTTGCGCCTAAGTGCGCATTAGCTTTTGCAGACTGAGACATCCAGTTCCCCGGAAGGAGTCCCCTGAATGCTTAGGACCTCTCTGAAGGGTTTTTGGGCTTTCCAAAGTCGTTTGTATGGCAAGGTACGGCCACAGCAGAGCTGTGGCAGTTTGTTGTGACTGTTAAACGTCTATTTCGGTTTTTGTATCTGTTTTTTAAACTAAGGGGTAAATCATCCATTTGCAAGTGGGTGCAATACTCTGTTAGCCTATTATACACACTGTAAACATTTCGTTTGATTTACTGCTTTTTTTCACTGTTTTTCAAATTCTGACCTTTTTTATTTTTCTTAAAGGCACAGTACCGTTTTTATTTTTTGCTTGTTAACTTGCTTTAAAGTGTTTTCCAAGCTTTCTGGTCTCATTGATAGTCTGTTTAAACATGTCTGACATAGAGGAAACTCCTTGTTCATTATGTTTAGAAGCCATGGTGGAACCCCCTCTTAGAATGTGTACCAAATGTACTGATTTCACTTTAAGTTATAAAGACCATATTCTGTCTTTAAAAGATTTATCACCAGAGGAATCTGACAAGGGGGAAGTTATGCTGACTAACTCGCCCCACGTGTCAGAACCTTTGACTCCCGCTCAAGGGACTCCCGCTCAAGAGGCGCCAAGTACATCTAGCGCGCCCATGACGTGTACTTTACAAGACATGGCGGCAGTCATGGATAATACACTGTCAGCGGTATTTTCCAGACTACCTGGGTTACGAGGAAAGCGAGACAGCTCTGGAGTTAGAAGAAATACAGAGCACACTGACGCCTTAGTAGCTATGTCTGATTCCCCCTCACAATATGCAGAAGCTGAGGAAGGACAGCTTCTTTCTGTGGGTGATTTTTCTGACTCAGTGAAGAGAATTCAACCTGATTCTGATATGTCAACATTTAAATTTAAGCTTGAACACCTCTGCGTGTTGCTCAGGGAGGTTTTAGTTGCTCTGAATGACTGTGATACTATTGCAGTGCCAGAGAAATTGTGCAGATTGGATAAATACTATGCAGTGCCTGTTTACACTGATGTTGTTTTTCCAATACCTAAAAGGTTTTCAGAAATTATTACTAAGGAATGAGATAGACCAGGTGTGCCGTTCTCTCCCCCTCCTATTTTTAAGAAAATGTTTCCAATAGATGCCGCCACACGGGACTTGGCAAACGGTCCCTAAGGTGGAGGGAGCAGTTTCTACCCTAGCTAAGCATACTACTATCCCTGTCGAGGACAGTTGTGCTTTCTTAGATCCAATGGATAATAAGTTAGATGGTTACCTTAAGAAAATGTTTATTCAACAAGGTTTTATTCTACAGCCCCTTGCATGCATTGCCCCAGTCACTGCTGCGGCGGCCTTCTGGTTTGAGTCTCTGGAAGAGGCTTTACAGGTAGAGACCCCATTGGACAATATACTTGACAAGCTTAGAGCACTTAAGCTAGCCAATTATTTTGTTTCTGATGCCATTGTTCATTTGACTAAACTAACGGCTAAGAATTCTGGTTTTGCTATTCAGGCGCGTAGGGCGCTATGGCTTAAATCATGGTCAGCTGACGTTACTTCAAAGTCTAAACTTCTTAATATTCCCTTCAAGGGGCAGACCCTATTCGGGCCTGGTTTGAAGGAGATCATTTCTGATATCACTGGAGGAAAAGGTCATGCCCTTCCTCAGGATAGGTCTAACAAATCAAGGGCCAAACAGACTAATTTTCGTGCCTTTCGAAACTTTAAGGCGAGCGCGGCATCAACTTCCTCTAATACAAAACAAGAGGGAACTTTTGCCCAGTCCAAGTCGGTCTGGAGACCTAACCAGGCTTGGAACAAAGGTAAGCAGGCCAAATAGCCTGCTGCTGCCTCTAAGACAGCATGAAGGATGGGCCCCCGATCTGGTAACGGATCTAGTAGGGGGCAGACTTTCTCTCTTCGCCCAGGCTTGGGCAAGAGATGTCCAGGATCCATGGGCGTTGGAAATTGTATCCCAGGGATATCTTCTGGACTTCAAAGCTTCCCCTCCAAAAGGGAGATTTCACCTTTCACAATTATCTGCAAACCAGCTAAAGAGAGAGGCATTTTTACACTGTGTTCAAGACCTCCAAGTTATGGGAGTGATCCACCCAGTTCCAAAGGAGGAACAGGGACAAGGCTTCTATTCAAATCTATTTGTATAGCAGTGGCCCCTTATTTAGACGACATTCTGATACAGGCGTCAAATTTCCAAATTGCCAAGTCTCATACGGACATAGTTCTGGCATTTGTGAGGTCGCATGGGTGGAAAGTGAACGAAGAGAAGAGTTCTCTATCCCCTCTCACAAGAGTTTCCTTTCTGGGAACTCTGATAGATTCTGTAGAAATGAGGATTTACCTGACAGAGACCAGGTTATCAAAACTTCTAAATTCCTGCCGTGTTCTTTACTCCACTTCTCGCCCTTCGGTGGCTCAGTGTATGGAAGTAATCGGCTTAATAGTAGCGGCAATGGACATAGTGCCGTTTGCCCGCCTACATCTCAGACCACTGCAACTCTGCATGCTCAGTCAGTGGAATGGGGATTACACAGATTTGTCCCCTCTACTAAATCTGGATCAAGAGACCAGGGATTCTCTTCTCTGGTGGCTATCTCGGGTCCATCTGTCCAAAGGTATGACCTTTCGCAGGCCAGATTGGACAATTGTAACGACAGATGCCAGCCTTCTAGGCTGGGGGGCAGTCTGGAACTCCCTGAAGGCTCAGGGATCGTGGACTCAGGAGGAGACACTCCTTCTGATAAACATTCTGGAACTAAGAGCGATATTCAATGCTCTTCAGGCTTGGCCTCAGCTAGCGACAATGAGATTCATCAGATTTCAGTCGGACAACATCACGACTGTGGCTTACATCAACCATCAAGGGGGAACAAGGAGTTCCCTAGCGATGTTGGAAGTTTCAAAGATAATTCGTTGGGCAGAGATTCACTCTTGCCACCTATCAGCTATCCATATACCAGGTGTAGAGAACTGGGAGGCGGATTTTCTAAGTCGACAGACTTTTCATCCGGGGGAGTGGGAACTCCATCCGGAGGTGTTTGCACAATTGGTTCATCGTTGGGGCAAACCAGAACTGGATCTCATGGCGTCTCGCCAGAATGCCAAACTTCCTTGTTACGGATCCAGGTCCAGGGATCCCAAGGCGACGCTAATAGATGTTCTAGCAGCGCCTTGGTCCTTCAACCTGGCTTATGTGTTTCCACCGTTTCCTCTGCTCCCTCGTCTGATTGCCAAAATCAAGCAGGAGAGAGCATCAGTGATTTTAATAGCACCTGCGTGGCCACGCAGGACTTGGTATGCAGATCTGGTGGACATGTCATCCTTTCCACCATGGACTCTGCCTCTGAGACAGGACCTTCTACTTCAGGGTCCTTTCAACCATCCAAATCTAATTTCTTTGAGACTGACTGCCTGGAGATTAAACGCTTGATTTTTTTTTTTTATTGAGGTATATTCAAACATAACAGAATACCAGTCACAGTCAGTAAATAACAGAAATAATCTAATACATGTGCACGGACCATTACGTAAAAAGCTATGTCCACACTATACAACTGTAATGTACACAAAGCCTATAATGACTCATTACCTGTGGAGCTCATAATACATTAATACACTTACATTAACATAGTTATACAACCTCAAATATTTTTCCTATTCATACCTATTTCATAATATCATTTTTATCAAGAATTCTAATAAGCACGCTCCTTCTATTCAACGTTACAAAATATCTTACTATAATAGATGAGCATGAGTTCTCCCTTATGTTCAGTATGATAGGGGGGAGGGAAATATTCTGAAAATAACAGATGAAGCATATGTCTAATGCTATATAAGTCTGATAGGTGTTATAATAATAAATAGTACTATAAGTTTAGCCAGGTAAAATTGCATAATACCTAAGGGTATCATCATATATATTAGATAAGGGGCAAAAACTAGAATAAACTAACAGATAAAAATATAAGTACAAATATTATGTCCATGAGTAATGTGTTATCTGCCCAAAAAGCAGTAGTCTAGGCACCTATCAAAGATCTCATATCACTTAAACTCCTTGTAGGAAACATAAGCTTACGAACATTAAAACAAATAATAGAATTTCGGGGGAGGGGGGGGGGAACCGATGGAATCTATGTTCCCGTGCTTATCCAGTAAGCAAATATAGCTATAGCTATGGGGGGGCGGATTCAATTTAAAAATTATGAAAGAAGAGGATCTGCAACTGACGTATATAGCTCATATTGAGAATACATTTGGGGGGCAACCTTAATGCTGTGTAGAGATGCATATCCATATGATTATTTTGGACATGCATATCTATATATAATATAAAAGAGAATATAGAGCACATAATAGATCCCATGATATACACAATAACAACAAAACACTGTACAGTACTGAATAGCTTGGTATGGCAATGTCTAAATATATCCTTTGTCCCATTAAAACAGGCAAGCCTATAGGTGTTAACTTATATTAATTAATATAATATTAATATTATCAGGCTTCAACTCTAACTATAGAGGAACTAAATCTATTGCTAATAAGAGTACCATAATGGCAAAATGCTTAGTAAACTATGATCGCCTATAGTACCTTACAGACATGTAGGGATATTGCCACTCAAACCTCCACCTGCATTTAAATTGTATATGCCCTGGCTATGCACATAGGGAACAGAGAGAGAGATACATAGCTAATTGCATAGATATATCTAGCCTTAGATTACTCTTAAATGGTAGTATAGAGGACATAATTTATACTTTCCCAACTGGGGAAGCCATAACTATGGTGATAATTAGCTTAGACGGAGCACTCTCTACACTACTATTGTTCACTGTAATGTTAATGGTCTAGGAAACATTATTAGAGCTGTGTATGTAATATCCCCTAAAGTGCAGCTATGACAGTACCTGTGTAGTAACTTTACTAGGTCCCCCCCGGCCGCAGGCAACCCAGCAAAATAAATAGTCAAATATTGGAATGTCCCAGACCTAGCAGTGACTCAAACATTGATTTACACTCCCACATAACCACACATTTTTGCACACAGTATTGGCTGATTGGTGACACGGGTATATGGAGAGAATTAGCAACTAAACTTTCAGGGTATAATAATAAACTTAGGAGTCATCTAGACCCGCATATCATGGACCCCACCCCCACAGAGGGGAGGCCCAGAACTGACCGGTCAAAAATAGCAATCTATAATCCCCAAGGTGTATCTTATATAACATAAACATTTAACCAGTTATAAGAACAGCACATATGGGAACATTATTAATACAATATCCTAATACAGAATAATATGTGCAGGCAGATTAGGCTGGCGAGCCATCATATATCATAAGACCTGGATGTAGTCACGCTAACAATCCTGTAAAATAAAAAAAAAAATTTAAAAAAAAAAAAAACGTTTGTATAAACTAGCAGATCCCTATTGGCTGCACTGTCTGAACTCTGAGGGGGACGCAGGGAAAGAGGCTCACAAAACCATATATGTATATATTGTTATAGTCTCTATCAATGTCCAGAGATACGTGTAAAAGTACACCTATAAAAGACCAAAGTCTCCACATAAGCAGCAAAGGCACTGTCAAGCTCTGTCTCAAAAAGACGTCAAATTATGAGCAAATGGCACAATCTCACACTTCAGTGCATTGCCAACGTTTGTGGGCTTGTTGAACTGTCATTTTATCAGCTCTTCAGCCTATGCCCCTAGACAATTGTAGTGGACTGTCGTTCTCCAGACCCCTGCATGTGACGCTAACAGGTCTCTCACCTGACAGTAGGCCCTTCACGGAGCCGTGCCTTGGATCATCTAAATGGCCATCAGAACTGAGGTCCGCTCCCCATACCTGGATCTCAGCATCCAGAGGTCTCACGGATTTTCCAAATGCGGCATCTATGCTCCCCCGGAACTTATGACGACCAGACAGATCTTTCATATCTTTCCTAGCTGTCAGCCAAAGGCGATCCTTCCAACCAATGTCCCCTAAGATCTGTTTGTCCTCCCTCCGAGGACTTGGTGACTGTGCCTGAGATGGACAATTGTCCCACTTACAGAGGAAATCTGTGTCGCTTGCATAGTATGCTTCAGGAGATCTAGAGTGTGCAGCCATTTCTATATCTTGAGGCTGATGCGTCTCCTCCCTCTTTGCAGCAAACCCCTCGGTGTTTCTATGTATAGGGTCAAAGACCTTGAGCATTTCCCTCTCAAAGGGTCAGCAGAGTTGTAGTAATTTCCCCCATGGTAGCGTTCTGAGACTCCACAGGAACGCGGAGACAAATCTCAGTGCCTTAGTAGAAGTATCGAATAGCACTGTAGTCGATGTGGGCCTCCACGTGGGCCGTCTTAAGGGCTTATATTCAGAAAAAGTCGCTGCGCTGGCTCCAAACTGCAATCGCATATAGCCATGGGAGTTGCCATTCATAAATGACAAATAAAATTCTGCAATAACAGCTAGGTATAATTAGTAAGCTTCTCTGAAACTATATATCGGCAGGAGCTCCAGGCTTTTGCGTCCTATCTCTTCGATGGCTGGCTCCGCCCCCCTTGAACGCTTGATTTTATCAAAGCGTTGCTTCTCCGAGTCAGTCATTGATACCTTAATTCAGGCACGAAAGCCTGTCACCAGGAAAATCTATCATAAGATATGGCGTAAATATCTTTATTGGTGCGAATCCAAGGGTTACTCATGGAGTAAAGTCAGGATTCCCAGGATATTATCTTTTCTCCAAGAAGGATTGGAAAAAGGATTGTCAGCTAGTTCCTTAAAGGGACAGATTTCTGCTATGTATTCTTTTGCACAAGCGTCTGGCGGATGTTCCAGACGTTCAGGCATTTTGTCAGGCTTTAGTTAGAATCAAGCCTGTGTTTAAACCAGTTGCTCCACCATGGAGTTTAAATTTGGTTCTTAAAGTTCTTCAAGGGGTTCCGTTTGAACCTCTTCATTCCATAGATATCAAGCTTTTATCTTGGAAAGTTCTGTTTTTGGTAGCTATTTCCTCGGCTCGTAGACTTTCCAAGTTATCTGCCTTACAATGTGATTCCCCTTATCTGATCTTCCATGCAGATAAGGTAGATTTGCGTACCAAACCTGGGTTTTTACCTAAGGTGGTATCTAATAAGAATATCAATCAGGAGATTGTTGTTCTGTCATTGTGTCCTAATCCTTCTTTAAAGAAGGAACGTCTGTTACACAATCTTGACGTGGTTCATGCTTTAAAGTATTATATACAAGCTACTAAAGATTTTCGTCAAACATCTGCTTTGTTTGTTGTCTTCTCTGGACAGAGGAAAGGCCAAAAGGCTTCGGCAACTTCTCTTTCGCTTTGGCTAGGAAGAATAATACGCTTAGCTTATGAGACTGCTGGCCAGCAGCCTCCTGAAAGGATTACAGCTCATTCTACTAGAGCTGTGGCTTCCACATGGGCTTTTAAAAATGAGGCTTCTGTTGAACAGATTTGCAAGGCGGCGACTTGGTCTTCGCTTCATACTTTTTCAAAGTTCTATAAATTTGATACTTTTGCTTCTTCGGAGGCTATTTTTGGGAGAAAGGTTTTACAGGCAGTGGTACCTGCCTTGTCCCTCCCTTCATCCGTGTACTTTAGCTTTGGTATTGGTATCCCACATGTAATGGATGATCCGTGGACTGGATACACCTTACAAGAGAAAACATAATTTATGCTTACCAGATAAATTTATTTCTCTTGTGGTGTATCCAGTCCACGACCCGCCCTGTCATTTTAAGGCAGGTATATTTTATTTTTAAACTACAGTCACCACTGCACCCTATAGTTTCTCCTTTCTCTTGCTTGTCTTCGGTCGAGTGACTGGAGGTGGCAGTTAGGGGAGGAGGTATATAGACAGCTCTGCTGTGGGTGATCCTCTTGCAGCTTCCTGTTGGGAAGAATATCCCACAAGTGATGGATGATCCGTGGACTGGATACACCACAAGAGAAATAAATTTATCAGGTAAGCATAAATTATGTTTTTTCTTACCTTCAATTTTCAATTGACTTTTTTTCAAAAATTGCGGGCTGTTAGGCTCGCGGGTGCAGAAAATGCTTTTATTTATTGCGTGATTTGCTGCCTGATGTCGGTTCTACCAAAGCTAAGTGCATTTGTTGTAAACTTTTGGTAACTGTTCCTCCGGCTGTTTGTGATAGTTGTCATGATAAGCTATCAAAAGCAGATAGTATTTCCATTAGTAATATTCCATTACCTGTTGTTGTTCCTTCAACATCTAATGTTCAGGATGTTCCTGTTAATGTTAAAGAATTTGTTTCTAAATATATTCGGAAGGCTCTGTCTGTTATTCCTCCTCCTACTAAACCTAAGAGGTCTTTTAAATCTTCACATATTTCAGATGAATTTTTAATTGACCACCATCATTCTGACTTATCTATTTGTGATGTGGATCTATCTGATTCAGAAGATTCTACCTCAGATATTGACACTGATAAATCTTCATATTTATTTAAGATGGAGTTTATTCGTTCTTGCTTTAGATATGGAGGAGTCTAGTCCTCTTGATATTAAACTACTAAGCGTTTAAATTCAGTTTTTAAACCTCATGTAGTTATTCCAGAAGTTTTTCCAGTTCTTGATGCTATTTCAGAAGTAATTTCTAGGGAATGGAATAGTCTGGGTACTTCATTTACTCCTTCTCCAAGGTTTAAGAAATTGTACCCTTTGCCATCTGATAGATTAGAGTTTTGGGATAAAATCCCCAAAGTTGATGGGGCTATTTCTACTCTTGCTAAACGTACTACTATTCCTACGGCAGATAGTACTTCGTTTAAAGATCCTTTAGATAGGAAGCTTGAATCCTTTCTAAGGAAGGCTTATTTATGTTCAGGTAATCTTCTGAGACCTGCTATTTCTTTGGCTGATGTTGCTGCAGCTTCAACTTTCTGGTTGGAGGCTTTAGCGCAACAAGTGTCAGACCATAATGCTTATAGCATTGTTAAACTTCTTCAACATGCTAATAACTTCATTTGTGATGCCATTTTCTATGTAATTAGAATTGATGTCATGTATATGTCTTTAGCTATTTTAGCTAGAAGAGCTTTATGGCTTAAGTCTTGGAATGCAGATATGACTTCTAAGTCAACATTGATTTATCTTTCTTTCCAAGGTAATAAATTATTTGGTTCTCAGTTAGACTCAATAATTTCAACGGTTACTGGGGGGAAGGGAGCCTTTTTACCTCAGGATAAAAAATCTAAAGGTAAATATAGGGCTGCTAATCGTTTTCGTTCCTTTCGTCAGAATAAGGAACAAAAGCCTGACCCTTCCTCTAAAGGAACAGTTTCCGTTTGGAAACCTTCTCCAGTCTGGAATAAATCCAAGCCTTTCAGAAAGTCAAAACCAGCTCCCAAATCCGCATGAAGGTGCGGCCCTCATTCCAGCTCAGCTGGTAGGGGGCAGGTTACGATTTTTCAAAGATGTTTGGATCAATTCGATTCAAAGTCTTTGGATTCAGAACATTGTTTCACAAGGGTACAGAATAGGTTTCAGGGTAAGACCGCCTGTGAGAAGATTCTTTCTTTCACGCATTCCAGTAAACCCAGTGAAGGCTCAAGCGTTTCTGAAATGTGTTTCAGATCTGGAGTCAGCTGGGGTAATTATGCCAGTTCCAGTTCTGGAACGGGGCCTGGGGTTTTACTCAAATCTGTTCATTGTACCAAAGAAGGAGAATTCCTTCAGACCAGTTCTGGATCTAAAAATATTGAATCGTTATGTAAAGATACCAACATTCAAAATGGTGACTATGAGGACTATTCTGCCTTTTGTTCAGCAAGGGCATTATATGTCCACAATAGACTTACAGGAAGCATATCTTCATATTCCAATTCATCCGGATCACTATCAGTTCCTGAGATTCTCTTTTCTAGACAAGCATTACCAGTTTGTTGCTCTTCCGTTTGGCCTAGCAACAGCTCCAATGATCTTTTTAAAGGTTCTCTGTGCCTTTCTCTCTGTAAAAGAGAAAGGGAGCAGGGTATTGCGGTATTTCCTTATTTGGACGATATCTTGGTACTTGCTCAGTCTTTACATTCTGCAGAATCTCATACGAATCAACTTGTGTTGTTTCTTCAAAGACATGGTTGGAGGATCAATTTACCAAAGAGTTCCTTGATTCCTCAGACAAGGGTAACCTTTTTAGGTTTCCAAATAGATTCAGTGTCCATGACTTTGTCTCTTACAGAAAAGAGACGTCTAAAATTGGTTTCAGCTTGTCGAAACCTTCAGTCTCAATCTTTCCCTTCGGTAGCTTTATGCATGAAAATTTTAGGTCTCATGACTGCTGCATCGGACGCAATCCCTTTTGCTCCTTTTCACATGAGACCTCTCCAGCTTTGTATGCTGAACCAATGGTGCAAAGATTATACAAAGATATCACAATTAATATCCTTAAATCCCAATGTTTGTTGTTCTCTTTTGTTCGTCCAACCTTGACTGTGATCTCAACAGATGCGAGTCTTTCAGGTTGGGGAGCTGTATGGGGATCTCTGACAGCGCAGGGGGTTTGGGAATCTCAGGAGGCGAGATTGCCAATCAATATTTTGGAACTCCGTGCGATTTTCAGAGCTCTTCAGTTCTGGCCTCTTCTGAAGAGAGAATAGTTTATTTGTTTTCAGACAGACAATGTCACAACAGTGGCATATGTCAATCATCAAGGGGGGACTCACAGTCCTCAGGCTATGAAAGAAGTATCTTGGATACTTGTATGGGCGGAATCCAGCTCCTGTCTAATTTCTGCGGTTCACATCCCAGGTATAGACAATTGGGAAGCGGATTATCTCAGTCGCCAGATGTTACATCCGGGCGAATGGTCTCTTCACCCAGAGGTATTTCTTCAGATTGTTCAAATCTGGGGGCTTCCAGAAATAGATCTGATGGCATCTCATCTAAACAAGAAACTTCCCAGGTATCTGTCCAGATCCAGGGATCCTCAGGCAGAAGCGGTGGACGCGTTGTCACTTCCTTGGAATTATCAACCTGCTTATATCTTTCCGCCTCTAGTTCTTCTGCCAAGAGTGATTTCCAAAATCCTAATGGAGCGTTCGTTTGTACTGCTGGTGGCTCCAGCATGGCCGCACAGGTTTTGGTATGCGGATCTCGTTCGGATGGCAAGTTGCCAACCTTGGACACTTCCGTTAAGGCCAGACCTTCTATCTCAAGGCCCATTTTTCCATCAGGATCTCAAATCATTAAATTTGAAGGTATGGAGATTGAACGCTTAATTCTTAGTCATAGAGGTTTCTCTGATTCAGTGATTAATACTATGTTACAGGCTCGTAAATCTGTGTCTAGGAAGATCTATTACCGAATCTGGAAGACTTACATTTCTTGGTGTTCTTCACATAAATCTTCTTGGCATTCCTTTAGAATTCCTAGAATTTTACAATTTCTTCAAGATGGTTTCGATAAGGGTTTTGTTTGCAAGTTTTTTGAAAGGTCAAATCTCTGCTCTTTCGGTTCTTTTTCACAGAAAGATTGCTAATCATCCTGATATTCATTGTTTTGTACAGGCTTTGGTTAGAATCAAGCCTGTCATTAAGTCAATTTCTCCTCCTTGGAGTCTCAATTTGGTTCTGAGGGCTTTACAGGCTCCTCCATTTGAACCTATGCATTCTCTGGATATTAAATTACTTTCCTGGAAAGTTTTGTTCCTTTTGGCCATCTCTTCTGCTAGAAGAGTTTCTGAATTATCTGCTCTTTCTTGTGAATCTCCTTTTCTGATTTTTCATCAGGATAAGGCGGTGTTGTGGACTTCATTTCAATTTTTACCTAAAGTTGTGAATTCTAACAACATTAGTAGAGAAATTGTTGTCCCTTCTTTGTGTCCTAATCCTAAGAATTCTCTGGAGAGATCTTTACATTCTTTGGATGTAGTAAGAGCTTTGAAATATTATGTTGAAGCTACTAAAGATTTCAGAAAGACTTCTAGTCTATTTGTTATCTTTTCTGGTTCTAGGAAAGGTCAGAAGGCTTCTGCCATTTCTTTGGCGTCTTGGTTAAAGTCTTTGATTCATCATGCTTATGTAGAGTCGGGTAAATCCCCGCCTCAAAGGATTACAGCTCATTCTACTAGGTCAGTTTCTACTTCCTGGGCTTTTAGGAATGAAGCTTCTGTTGATCAGATTTGCAAAGCAGCAACTTGGTCTTCTTTGCATACTTTTACTAAATTCTACCATTTTGATTTTTTCTCTTCTTCTGAAGCAGTTTTTGGTAGAAAAGTACTTCAGGCAGCTGTTTCAGTTTGATTCTTCTGCTTATAATTTCAGTTTTTTTCTTTCTAAGATTAAAACTTTTTTGATTTGGGTTGTGGATTATTTTTTCAGCGGAATTGGCTGTCTTTATTTTATCCCTCCCTCTCTAATGACTCTTGCGTGGAAGTTCCACATCTTGGGTATCTGCTATCCCATACGTCACTAGCTCATGGACTCTTGCTAATTACATGAAAGAAAACATAATTTATGTAAGAACTTACCTGATAAATTAATTTCTTTCATATTAGCAAGAGTCCATGAGGCCCACCCTTTTTTGTTGTGGTTATGATTTTTTTGTATAAAGCACAATTATTCCAATTCCTTATTTTTGTTGCTTTCACTCCTTTTTTTATCACCACACTTCTTGGCTATTCGTTAAACTGAATTGTGAGTGTGGTGAGGGGTGTATTTATAGGCATTTTAAGGTTTGGGAAACTTTGCCCCTCCTGGTAGGAATGTATATCCCATACGTCACTAGCTCATTGACTCTTGCTAATATGAAAGAAATTAATTTATCAGGTAAGTTCTTACATAAATTATGTTTTTCTGTAGTGTAGCTTCCCCCCCTCCTCCCAGAACCCTTAGATTGTTTTTGAAATTAAAATCCCCCCCCCCCCCTTTTCTCCCAATTTTGTATTAAATTTTTCTACATTGTAGCAGTTCCCGCCCGCCGACCCCGTGCACGTCCGTGCGTGCCCCCGGACACTGCCGCCTCCGATCCCGCCCCCCTCCACATCACAGGCCCTTGGCAGGCCGCCCACCCGCCTCCCTGCCTTGTTCCCACCCACCAACAACACTCCGGTAAAGAGAGGGCCACAGAGTGTCTCTCTCTGCATCAGAGGCTTGTAAAGGGGTATTGCAGGATGCCCCTTTACAAGCCTCTGATGCAGAGAGAGACACTCTGTGGCCCTCTCTTTACCGGAGCGTTGTTGGTGGGTGGGAGCACTGCTCTACTGCCTCAGCATGCACAGCTGTGTGGAGAACCTACTTATTCTGACGTGAAGAACGTGGATTTTCCTGGCATAAAGTTAAGGTTGCCAGGATTCTATTGTTTCTCCAGGATAGACTGGAGAAGGGTCTTTCGGCCAGTTCCCTGAGGGGACAGTTTCGGCCTTGTCTGTATTACTGCACAAGAGGCTCTCGGAGCTTCCAGATGTTTCAGTCTTTTGTTAAGACTCTGTTTAGGATCAGACCTGTGTTCAGATCTTCGGCTCCTCCTTGGCGTCTGAATCTGGTTCTTAAGGATTTGCAGAGGGCTCCGTTTGAGCCTATGCATGAAATTGACATTAAGTTGTTGTCCTGGAAGGTTCTTTTTCTACTGGCTATTGCTTCTGCGCGTAGAGTTTCAGAGATTGACACTTTGCAATGTGAGCCTCCTAATCTGGTGTTCCGTTCTGATAAGGCTGTCCTACGTACTAAGTTAGGGTTTCTTCCTAAGGTCTTGTTCCCCGTGTCCTAATCCTTCCTCTTTGAAGGAACGTTTACTTCTTAATTTGGACGTGGTTCGAGCCTTGAAGTTCTATCTTCAGGCTAGTAAGGATTTTAGACAAACTCCTTCCTTGTTAGTTGCCTATTCTGGAAAGCTTAAGGAGCAAAAGGGTTCTGCGACTTCCTTGTCTTTTTGGTTAAGGAGTGTTAGCAGCCTTCGGGAGAGGTTTGCAAGCTGTGGTGCCCTCAGATTAGGATCCGCCTCTCTTTTTATCCCTCCTGTCATCATTCAGTGTCCTCTAAAACTTGGGTATAAGTTTCTCAACAGGAAGGAATGATGCCGTGGACTTTCCTTATATTAAGAAGGAAAAGCTAAATTATGCTTACCGGATAATTTAATTTCCTTCTGTACAAGGAGAGTCCGATGGGCGGCCCCCTAAATTATATTTTCTTCCGGCAGCTTTTATACCCTGATAGTTCTCCTACCGTTCCTTGTTCCTTCGGCAGAATGACTGGGGGAAGTTAGAGGTATTTAAGCCTTTGGCTGGGTTGTCTTTGCCTCCTCCTGGTGGTCAGGTTCAGTATTTCCCAACAGTAAGGAATAAAGCTATGGACTCTCCTTATACAGAAGGAAATTAAATTATCTGGTAAGCATAATTTGTTTTCCATATAATTTGTTGAAAAGCGGGTAGGTTGTGTTTTTGTTTGTTTTTTAGAATACTTCTAGCAATGTTATACAGTGTGGAAATACTGCTACAATCTTTTAGCTCAAAAGCCGTTTTTGGAAACTTCTTCCACATAGTTCTCCAGATTTATGCATGATACCTACATAAAGATTTTCTTCAACAAAAAATACCATGAGATAACTGATAATAGAAGTATTTTTTTTTTTTTTTAAAAGGACACTGCATTAAAAGGACACTGAACCCAGTTTTTTTTCTTTTGTGATTCCGGTAGAGCTTGCAATTTTAAGCAACTTTCTAATTTACTCCTACTATCAATTTTTCTTCGTTCTCTTGTTATCTTTATTTGAAAAAGAAGGCATCTAGGCTAAGGAGCCAGACAATTTTTGATTTAGGACACTGGACAGCACTTGTTTATTGGTGGGTGAATGTATCCACCAATCAGCTAGAACAACCCATGTTGTTCACCAAAAATGGGCCTGCATCTAAACTTACATTTTTGCTTTTCAAATAAAGATACCAAGAGAATGGAAAAAAAAATGATTATAGGCGTAAATTAGAAAGTTGCTTAAAATTGCATGCTCTATCTGAATCATGAAAGAAAAAATTTGGGTTCAGTGTCCCTTTAATTAAAGCCCAGTATACCAGCATCACACACCAGAATTAACCCTTTGCCTGATAACACACAATATACCTCCTTCCCTTCATTGGCTACCTATTGATCCGTCTGTTGCGACAGATACAGTTAAAGGATGCAGAGTGCTGGAGATCCCAACAGAGATCATTATATAGCCGCTAACAACACTACTTAGCATGACGACTTATTGGTGAGGGAGAGGGGGGATATTTTTACAGCCAAACAGATATGGAACAAGTGACAATGGAAGTGAATGCTAATGGATTGAAAATTGAGTGACATAGTGTGGGACCTGAACTTCTTTATGAATCACCAACTGGCCTCAGTGATGGGAGGGGATGTATGAATAAGAGAAAATCTGACAATATGCCAGGTTTTGTGGGGGTTTTCCTTTTTGTTTTTTTGTTTTATTACTTGTATTTAAGGCATTGCTTGCCTTACCCAGGAGTACCTTGCAAATAATATTTCTAATTTATTGTTTGAAAAAAGGAGATAAATATATTCTATATTTACAATCGGTTACATTTTAGGTTTATTTTCTATCACAACATAATTGCATTTTCTTGGGCTTCCTTTTGCACATAGTTCTGTTGTTTCCCATGAGCTACCTTATTTTCTTTTTTGTTGGGAGCCATAGAATGTTAATTATATCTATCTATCTGCTAAAGGACAGTTCATCCGCCTGAATAGGAACTGTAGTGATGCAGGGGTTTATGATAAACAAGCGGATGATCTAACGAGGAGATTGAAGGAAAGGGGCTACAAGAGCTCAGTCATATCTAAGGCCAGGAACATAGTAAAAGGCATACCCAGGGAAAAAACGTCTTGAACCTTCCAAAAGGAAGGGAGGTAAATCTAATACCCTGGGCGTGAAAGATGACAAAGTCATCTTTTTGACAGAGTATTCAAGACAATATAGAGATATCTGTCAGATAATAGAAAGGAATTTTAGCATGCTGTCTGCTGACGATAAACTTCAGGAAGTGGTAGAAAAGGGCTTAAGATACTCATACAAAAAGAACAGAACTATAGGCAACATAGTAGCACCGACAAAGCTTAGAAAGACAGGACCTCCAGCTTCCTCATGGCTGAGCTGTAAGGGCACCTTCCGCTGCCACCACCGTACGTGTGTGGCATGCGAAAGGGTAGCCACAGGAGATCAATTCAGCTCACTGATGACAGGTCAGGTATTCAGGATAGATTCCTGCCTTAATTGTAGATCTACATATGTTGTATACGTCATCAATTGTAGAGACTGTTCCCTCCAATATGTGGGCCTCATCACTAGGGAGGCCAGAACTCGCATCAAGGAACATCTTGCCGATATAAGGGCAGGTGTGCTGACCACACCACTAGTACAACACTTTTCAGATACCCACTCTAAGAACATTACATCCCTCACCTGGACTATCATAGAAAAAATTCCTCCTCTCAGGGGAGGACTGGACAGGACCCGTAGACTAGGGGAAAGGGAGGCCTTCTGGATCTTCAAATTGAGGACGAGGGCTCCAGAAGGGCTCAATTCTGAGTTTGACCTCATTAATTTTTAGTGAGCCCATACCAATTTTGGTGACCTCATCTAGTTGGGGTCTTTATTCATACTTCTAACCTCCCTTTGTCCCGGTCTTGGGTATCTCCTCCTAGTATTAGCTTATTCTGGAAGCTGAGTGGATTTCTGAGGTCTCCCTTAATATGATACATTACATTGTAGCATTGTCCACCATACCAGGTGTGATTGATTGGCCACATAGGTGGGCCACATGCTCTGGCAACAACAAACATATATTGAGCTCAGTATGACAGCTTAGTTAAGGGGCAGTATTGGCTTGGCCCTGTAACTGTATTCTGACATGTATTTTACTATATACTATTTCTGTTAATAGCCCCTATAGTACAGTGTCCATTGTTCATATGGGTCTTTTAGTCTCCCCTCAATGATTGCTGCTGTAACTAGCACATACATCTTCACATGTGTGTTATAATGCTCTCAGCGTTCTATATCCATCATATTAAACATTACAGTAAATGTATCAATTTATATGCTGTTTGCATCCCCCTGTAACTATGTAGTGATAGTTTAAGGTTTAAACCACACGTAGCATATAACTGATGGTGTGTTTTACTATATGAAGTCTCAGTGAGCGTGTGAAACTGACAACTTTTCTGGGCTGCTACAGTGACGTTTCGGGTTGTTATGCACTCAGCGTTCTGTATCCACCTTATTAAGCATTACTGTTAATGTATCAATTTTTATGCTGTCTGCATCCCCATTGTAACTAGGATTTGTCTGTTTAAGGGCTAAACCACAAGTAGCACAATAACTGATGGAATGTTATATTATATTATGTTTCAGTGAACGTGGGAAACTGACGACTTTTTCTGGGCTGCACAAAATTTTGCGGACAGGATTAATATCACAATCTCAACCATTCCTACAGATTACATCTGTCATTTATTTTGCTTGTTGTATAAATACTAAGGTGCATGTATATATTATTAGTGTGCATTGATTATATGTTATAGTGCTTTCCTTGATAATCTGAATAGTGAACTGGTGCTGCTGAACAGGTCAACTCTCCCCATTGGTTGCTTTTGAAGGGGGTGTGTCCCTGTAAACCTATGGGAGGATTGGCTGCCAGTTTTTATTGAGCACCTCACAAATGTTTTAACCAGGTAATGAGTAAGGCTATTTGCTGAAACGCGTCTACCTGACTATCCACAGCCTGTAAGATTGATTTCTGTGCAGTTTCTAACCCAGGGGTGTTTGTACTTTCCCTCCTCACACTGTGTTTGTGTTTGTTTGCTTGTTTCTTGACTTGCAAACTTGTTTTTCTTCACTCATTTGCGCATGAACGCGACTTGTAATAAATGTATTTTTATTTGCAATTCACCCTTGCCTGTGCTCCTCTTATTTCTTTCTACATTAATTATATCTATGCCTCTATATTTTTAAAATTTTTTATTATGCTTGTAATTCCAGACTGGTATTACAATGCTCCATTAAAAAAAATGGATAAGGAAGAAAGTGAAGTTGCTATTCCTCCCACCTCACAAATTCCAGGCCTGGGGGATATGTCAGAATCTGATGAGCATGTAAATGAAGGTCGTCGTCACTGCATCATGGACACGGACTCGGATTATGTCAAACTGGCAAAGCAGGGTGGTCGCCCAGGTAACTAGCTTTATTTTCCTAAATGACATTGTGCAGCACACACCAGTGTTTGTATTCAGCCTGTATTACAAGCTAGCGTATTCATATAATGTGGTTTAGCACCGTAAAATATCAAGTAGCATGTGCCTTTGATTTACTGAAACATAATCGGTTTATTCTTGTTCTCATTGATTAAGTGACCATTTTTCACTTACAGAAGGGATAGTTTACCCAAAACATTTCTCCCCTTTAAATTGTTACCAATTATCCATTTTACTTGATGGAGTGTATAAAGTGTTTACAAGTAGCTCCTTTTACTCTTATTTCAGCATTTTTAATAGCCGATTTAGCCTGCGGTATCCCAACCTATATTGACAGTTTCTATACTGAAATCTAGGCTATTGACAAGCCTATGTAAACAAAGCAAGCAGAAGAAATTACACTCCCAGTCGGGTGCAAAATTGTTAAGAAATAACATTAATTTCTTCTGTTAAGTGTGATCAGTCCACGGGTCATCATTACTTCTGGGATATTACTCCTCCCCAACAGGAAGTGCAAGAGGATTCACCCAGCAGAGCTGCATATAGCTCCTCCCCTCTGCGTCACTCCCAGTCATTCTCTTGCACCCAACGAAAGGCTTAGAGTCCTTAAACTAGCTAATTCATTCATTTCGGAGGCCGTAGTACATCTTACTAAACTTACGGCGAAGAATTCAGGATTCGCCATTCAGGCACGCAGGGCGCTGTGGCTAAAATCCTGGTCAGCTGATGTTACTTTTAAGTCTAAATTGCTTAATATACCTTTCAAAGGGCAGACCTTATTCGGGCCCGGGTTGAAAGAGATTATCGCTGACATTACAGGAGGTAAAGGCCATGCCCTGCCTCAGGACAAAGCCAAAGCCAAGACTAGACAGTCTAATTTTCGTTCCTTTCGTAATTTCAAAGCAGGAGCAGCATCAACTTCCTCTGCACCAAAACAGGAAGGAGCTGTTGCTCGATACAGACAAGGCTGGAAACCTAACCAGTCCTGGAACAAGGGCAAGCAGACTAGGAAACCTGCTGCTGCCCCTAAAACAGCATGAATTGAGGGCCCCCGATCCGGGATCGGATCTAGTGGGGGGCAGACTTTCTCTCTTCGCCCAGGCTTGGGCAAGAGATGTTCAGGATCCCTGGGCGCTAGAGATAATATCTCAGGGATACCTTCTGGACTTCAAATACTCTCCTCCGAGAGAGAGAGATTTCATCTGTCAAGATTGTCAACAATCCAGACAAAGAAAGAGGCGTTTCTACGCTGCGTACAAGAGCTCTTGTTAATGGGAGTAATCCATCCAGTTCCACGATCGGAACAGGGACAGGGGTTTTACTCAAATCTGTTTGTGGTTCCCACAAAAGAGGGAACTTTCAGACCAATCCTGGACTTAAAGATCCTAAACAAATTCCTAAGAGTTCCATCGTTCAGGATGGAGACTATTCGGACAATTTTACCTATGATCCAAGAGGGTCAGTACATGACCACTGTAGATTTAAAAGATGCTTACCTTCACATACCGATTCACAAAGATCATTATCGGTACCTAAGGTTTGCCTTCCTAGACAGGCATTACCAGTTTGTGGCTCTTCCATTCGGATTGGCTACAGCTCCAAGAATCTTCACAAAGGTTCTGGGTGCTCTTCTGGCGGTACTAAGACCGCGGGGAATCTCGGTAGCTCCATACCTAGACGACATTCTGATACAAGCTTCAAGCTTTCAAACTGCCAAGTCTCATACAGAGTTAGTGCTGGCATTTCTAAGGTCACATGGATGGAAGGTGAACGAAAAGAAAAGTTCACTCGTTCCACTCACAAGAGTTCCCTTCCTGGGGACTCTTATAGATTCTGTAGAAATGAAGATTTACCTGACAGAGGACAGGCTAAAAAGACTTCAAAGTGCTTGCCGCACCCTTCATTCCATTCAACACCCGTCAGTGGCTCAATGCATGGAGGTAATCGGCTTAATGGTAGCGGCAATGGACATAGTACCCTTTGCACGCTTACACCTCAGACCACTGCAACTGTGCATGCTAAGTCAGTGGAATGGGGATTACTCAGACTTATCCCCTTCTCTGAATCTGGATCAAGAGACCAGAAATTCTCTTCTATGGTGGCTTTCTCGGCCACATCTGTCCAGGGGGATGCCATTCAGCAGACCAGACTGGACAATTGTAACAACAGACGCCAGCCTTCTAGGTTGGGGTGCCGTCTGGAATTCTCTGAAGGCTCAGGGACAATGGAGTCAGGAGGAGAGTCTCCTGCCAATAAACATTCTGGAATTGAGAGCAGTTCTCAATGCCCTCCTGGCTTGGCCCCAGTTGACAACTCGGGGGTTCATCAGGTTTCAGTCGGACAACATCACGACTGTAGCTTACATCAACCATCAGGGAGGGACAAGAAGCTCCCTAGCTATGATGGAAGTATCAAAGATAATTCGCTGGGCAGAGTCTCACTCTTGCCACCTGTCAGCAATCCACATCCCGGGAGTGGAGAACTGGGAGGCGGATTTCTTAAGTCGTCAGACTTTTCATCCAGGGGAGTGGGAACTTCATCCGGAGGTCTTTGCCCAAATACTTCGACGTTGGGGCAAACCAGAGATAGATCTCATGGCGTCTCGACAGAACGCCAAGCTTCCTCGTTACGGGTCCAGATCCAGGGATCCAGGAGCAGTCCTGATAGATGCTCTGACAGCACCTTGGGACTTCAGGATGGCTTACGTGTTTCCACCCTTCCCGTTGCTTCCTCGATTGATTGCCAGAATCAAACAAGAGAGAGCATCTGTGATTCTAATAGCACCTGCGTGGCCACGCAGGACTTGGTATGCAGACCTGGTGGACATGTCATCCTGTCCACCTTGGTCTCTACCTCTGAAACAGGACCTTCTGATACAGGGTCCCTTCAAACATCAAAATCTAACTTCTCTGAAGCTGACTGCTTGGAAATTGAACGCTTGATTTTATCAAGACGTGGGTTTTCTGAGTCAGTTATTGATACCTTAATACAGGCTAGGAAACCTGTTACCAGAAAGATTTACCATAAGATATGGCGTAAATACCTATATTGGTGTGAATCCAAAGGTTACTCTTGGAGTAAGGTTAGGATTCCTAGGATATTGTCTTTTCTACAAGAAGGTTTAGAAAAGGGTTTATCTGCTAGTTCATTAAAGGGACAGATCTCAGCTCTGTCCATTCTGTTACACAAACGTCTGTCAGAAGTTCCTGACGTCCAGGCTTTTTGTCAGGCTTTGACCAGGATTAAGCCTGTGTTTAAAACTGTTGCTCCACCATGGAGTTTAAACCTTGTTCTTAATGTTTTACAGGGCGTTCCGTTTGAACCCCTTCATTCCATTGATATAAAGTTGTTATCTTGGAAAGTTCTATTTTTAATGGCTATTTCCTCGGCTCGAAGAGTCTCTGAATTATCAGCCTTACATTGTGATTCTCCTTATTTGATTTTTCATTCGGATAAGGTAGTCCTGCGTACTAAACCTGGGTTCTTACCTAAGGTAGTTACTAACAGGAATATCAATCAAGAGATTGTTGTTCCTTCTTTATGCCCAAATCCTTCTTCAAAGAAGGAACGTCTTCTGCACAACCTGGATGTAGTCCGTGCTCTAAAATTTTACTTACAGGCAACTAAGGAATTTCGACAAACGTCTTCTCTGTTTGTCATTTACTCTGGGCAGAGGAGAGGTCAAAAAGCTTCCGCTACCTCTCTTTCTTTTTGGCTTCGTAGCATAATTCGTTTAGCTTATGAGACTGCTGGACAGCAGCCTCCTGAAAGAATTACAGCTCATTCTACTAGAGCTGTGGCTTCCACTTGGGCCTTCAAGAATGAGGCCTCTGTTGAACAGATTTGCAAGGCTGCAACTTGGTCTTCGCTTCATACTTTTTCCAAATTTTACAAATTTGACACTTTTGCTTCATCGGAGGCTATTTTTGGGAGAAAGGTTCTTCAGGCAGTGGTTCCTTCTGTATAAAGAGCCTGCCTATCCCTCCCGTCATCCGTGTACTTTTGCTTTGGTATTGGTATCCCAGAAGTAATGATGACCCGTGGACTGATCACACTTAACAGAAGAAAACATAATTTATGCTTACCTGATAAATTCCTTTCTTCTGTAGTGTGATCAGTCCACGGCCCGCCCTGTTTTTAAGGCAGGTAAATATTTTTTAATTTATACTCCAGTCACCACTTCACCCTTGGCTTTTCCTTTCTCGTTGGTCCTTGGTCGAATGACTGGGAGTGACGTAGAGGGGAGGAGCTATATGCAGCTCTGCTGGGTGAATCCTCTTGCACTTCCTGTTGGGGAGGAGTAATATCCCATAAGTAATGATGACCCGTGGACTGATCACACTACAGAAGAAAGGAATTTATCAGGTAAGCATAAATTATGTTTTTCCCTTTTTTCTCAAAGTAATAGGCTTTGTGTTTCAGAAAGATATAAAAATAAGGAATCAAGTGTGTGTACACAGTGATAACAAAATGAGATCTGATATTATCTGCAAGCTCAATCCATTTTGATAGGTTGTAGTTTAAAAACACAAAACCAGCTAATTCATATACACAAATAAACCCCAAAAAGCAATTTCTCATATATATAATATTTTATACTCTGTAGCTGGTATAACAAGTAATTGAAAATACATTAAGGTAAAAAAAAAACATTTTTACAGTATATATTGTCCCTTTAACAAACACACCTACAGATGATTTAATTTGTACTATAAATTACATTTGCACTCATGTTGCAGTATCCTATCCCACATGCAATCAGTAGACTGTGTTTTTATGAATGTAATATGATTTTATGGTTTATTTTTATATTGTTTTTGTTTTATCAGATTTGTTGAAACAAAGCACGCCTGTACCAAGGAAAGCTTCTGAAGTGTCTCATGGTCTGCCAGAATGGTATACTCACGAAAGCCCAGTGCCAGAAGCAGAGTCCTCTGGGTACATTGTTTTTTACCTTTTTTTGTTTGTCAAGGTTCTGAATTTGCTTTACTAGGATTTGTTTAGTGTTTAACATAACATAGTCAAATTATGAATTCATACAAAACTCTTATAGTTTAAATAATTATACAGTTTGAGCTTGTAGATGCTCCTATATGTCCAGCTTCCTTTTTTCCTCCTCTGCCTTCACTCACTACCTCTTAGATGTGATGGGTGAAAATGGGTGTTTCTGATATTATGCTGTATGAAAACAGTCCTGCTTAAAGAGACATGCAATTTAAAACTTGAGTAAAGATATTTAAAGAGAAATTTAAAAATCCTATTGTTGACTTTTGGTGGATACCAAGTGCTTATAAAATTTGTCTGCATGCACTTTAGGGATCTAATTCTAAACAGACATGAAACTCAAAACATTTTCTTTCATGACTAAAATAATGTATATGTCAGCAGTTTAACAATGTTATACAAATTTGAACACTAGAGGGCAGCATTATGTGAACAGTGTATAACATTGTTAAAAGCATTGTTGCAGTATTGCTGCCATATAAGGCTTCCTGGGCCTACAAAAAGAGAAGCACTCTCAGGAACAAACAGCTCACTAGCTTGTTCTATGGCAAATTACCACCTGGGATCAGCCTCTTTTAGTCCAATTGTGCTTTACATAGAGAAGAACTTTCCTGAGGTATATCAGTCTGATCCTTCTTAACATAATCCAGCCCGAAATACCAGGCAATCTTTCTCTGAACATCGGAACATGGCAACCCCAGACAATCATTTTGGTCTTCTTTGGGCCTCGTCAGTGAGGTGCAGCCATATTACTCTAAGCACATTGGGCAAGTAGTACACGTCTAGTTTCCCCATCATCCTTGGGCTCCTTGGCCTACCTACCTGTTCTTCAACTAAGGATACAGAGAGGTGACATTTTAATCAACTTAAATGTAACCTTTTGAAAAAAAAATTAAATAAGGAAAAAAAAAACATGTTGGATATTAAATACTAAACACATTTTATAAGCATAGTATTGAGAAAATTCCCTGCCTCCCTCTTGTCATGGGTGCTGCCATGTTGAAATCTATCTTTCACTACATCCACTTCTTAAAATGCTTGCAATGTAACCTAGGTTCCATAATAGAAGTACCCATGTTTTGAGAGGATTCGTGAAATGTGTTTAGTGTCCCTTTTACTGTCAACCCTGTAGACTTCATTCGAATTACTAGTGGGATATTCTCTCCTAACCAGCAGGAGGAGACAAAGAGCACCCCAGCAGAGCTGTTAGGTTTCACTTCCCTTACCCATAACCCCCAGTCATTCTTTTTGCCTCTGTTAATAGAGGACGTGAAGATTGGTGTCTTAAGAAATATGTATTCCTTTTATGGGTACTTTTCCCTGCAAGCAAGGATTTAGCTGTGTCCACAGCAATCTCTTGAGTAAGAGTAGTGGTGACAGTTAGAAGGCGGTGAGGTTGTCCTTGCCTTGTATTCTAACATTGTTGCTACCCCTGTAATAGAAAGCCAGAGTTGGCTACTCTGTTCTTTCTTTCTTTTTCTACAGGTTTCTGATAGGAGTATGTGTCCTTTCACACTTTGTAAGCCATCTTCCTGCCCAACGGCTGGATATGCAGGTAAGTGCTTTTGTCTTCTATGTATTGGAGACTTGAACTTTCAGGAGTTTATCTCTGCATTTATAAATTTGGGACTTATTTAATCCTTTGGCCAAGGAATTATTGGGGCAGTTTACAGGCTCTTAAGTATGTGTTGAGAGACTAGGGGGTTAATTCTTCCCTTATTTGTGGGATGTTTCTTCTGGCTGAAGGGTTATTATATTTTTTATTGTAATGCTAAGGGCAGTTTTGGGCTGTTTGTATGATCGTCACTGCTTTTTCTGCTGGAAATTTTGGTCTCATGCTTTTAGTTGTTGCGCAGTTCTTGTGCTGCCGTTCACATGACGGGCCGCTCTTCCGTTTGTACGCTGAGCAGAGCGGTGTCAGTTTTCTTCATAAATGGAAAGAGTCCACAGCTGCATTCATTACTTTTGGGAAATAAGAACCTGACCACCAGGAGCAGGCAAAGACACCCAGCTAAAGGCTTAAATACTCCTCCCACTTCTCTCATCCCCCAGTGGTTCTTTGCCTTTCGTCCCAGGAGGTTGGCAGAGAAGTGTCAGAAGTTTGTTTTCGTCTCTTATGGAGGGTAGTACTTTTCGACATGGGACGGGAGTTTTAAGTTATCCTGTCAGTCTCTCAGTGAGGGCTTCAATGAAAGTTAGAGTCCGAAGATGCAGGAAGAGTCTTTCTGCTAAACCATCCTGACTCAATTTAACAGCTCCACAAGCAATCAGCGTTGTCAAACTTCGCTTATTCAGACACGTGGCACCTATGTCATCTTCTCCTCCATGGAGGTTACCTTGTCGCAGGGATCCGCTGAAACAAGATCCTTTTGTTCACTAAAATCTAGATTCTCTGAGGCTGACTGGATGGAGATATGACGCCTAGTCCTAGCCAAGAGAGGGTTTTCTGAGAGAGTTATTGATACTCTCATACAAGCTCGTAAGCGGGTAACTCGTCACATCTATCATAAGGTGTGGAGAATCTACTTAAACTGGTGTGAAGAGCTTGGATTTCCTTGGCATAAAGTTAAGGTTGCCAGGATTCTGATGTTTCTCCAGGATGGTCCGGAAAAGGGTCTTTCGGCCAGTTCCCTGAGGGGGACAGATTTCGGCCTTGTCTGTTTTACTGCACAAGATGCTCTCTGAGCCTGTTTCAGCCTTTTGTTAAGGCTCTGATTAGGATCAGACCTATGTTCAGATCTTCAGCTACCCCTTGGAGCCTGAATCTGGTTCTTAAGGTTTTGCAACGGGCTCCGTTTGAGCCTATGCATGATATCGATATTAAGTTATTGTCCTGGAAAGTTCTTTTTATTGGTTATTGCTTCGGCGCGCAGAGTATCTGAGATTGCCGCCTTGCAGTGTAAGCCTCCTTTATCTGGTGTTCCATTTGGATAAGGATGTCTTACATACTAAGTTAAGGTTTCTCCCTAAAGTCGTGTCAGACCGCAACATCAATCAAGAGATTGTGGTCCCTTCATTTTGTCCTAATCCTTCCTCTTTGAAGGAACGTTTACTTCATAACTTGGACGTGGTTCGTGCCTTGAAGTTTAATCTTCAAGCAACTAAGGATTTTAGACAAGCTTCTTCCTTATTTGTGGCATATTCTGGGAAGCGTTAGTGCCAGAGGGTCTCTTTGACTTCCTTATCTTTTTGGCTGATGAGTCTTATCCGCTTAGCTTATGAGACAACGGGGCATAGACCTCCCTAGAATTATGGCTCACTCTACTAGAGCAGTGGCTTCCTCTTGGGCCTTTAAGAACGAAGCCTCTATGGAACAGATTTGTAAGGCGGCCACTTGGTCCTACTTACACACTTTTTTTTTTTTTCTAAATTTTACAAGTTTGATGTTTTTGCTTCAGCTGAAGCGGCCTTCCGAAGAGAGGTTTTGCAGGCTTTGGTGCCTTCATATTTGAGTCCGCCTCTCTTTTGTCCCTCCCGTTATCATTCAGTGTTCTCTAGAGCTTGGGTATAAGTTTCCCAACGGTAAGGAATTATACCGTGGGCTTTCCTTGTGTTAAGAAGGGAAACCTAAATTATGCTTACCAGATAATTTAATTTCCTTCTGTTCAAGGAGAGTCCACGGCCCCCGCCCATATTCTCCGATGGGAGGCCCCCTAAATTATAATTTTCTTATGGCAACTTTTATACCCTGATATTTCTCCTACTGTTCCTTGTTTCCTCGGCAGAATGACTGGGGGATAGGGGAAGTTGGAGAGGTATTTAAGTCTTTGGCTGGGGTGTTTTTGCCTCCTCCTGGTAGCCAGGTTCTTGATTTCCCAACAGTAAGGAATGATGACATGGACTCTCCTTTTACAGAAGGAAATTAAATTCTCTGGTAAGCATAATTTGTTTTTCTACCGCAAGACATGTCAAATGGACCTAAGGAGCGCTAAAATTCTCATTTTCGTTCCTTTTGTAACTTCAAAGGTCAAGTCTTCCTCTTCCTCCTCCAAGCCAGAGCAGTCCAAGTCCACTTGGAGATTAAATCAGCCTTGGAATAAGGGAAAGCAGTCAAAGAAGCCTTCATCTGGGGCTAAATCAGCATGAAGGGTCTGCCCCCGGTCCGATATTGGATCAAGTGGGGGTAGACTTTCCTTTTTTCGTCAAGCTTGGATATGCGATATCCCAGACCCTTGGGCTGTGGACATTGTATCTCAGGGTTACAAAATAGACTTCAAGACTTGTCCTCCCAGGGGCAGATTCCTCCTCTAAAGATTATCTGCAGACCAGGTAAAAAAGGCCACCTTAAGCTGCGTTCAGGACCTTTCCTCCCTGGGAGTGATTGTTCCGGTAAGGGTACAGGGTCTAGGATTCTATTTAAATCTGTGGTTCCCAAAAAAGAGGGAACTTTTCAACCCATTTTAGATTTAAAATGTCTCAACACATTTCTCAGGGTATTGTCCTTCAAAATGCAAACAATTCGTTCCATTCTTCCTTGGTTCCAAGAAGGTCAGTTCATGACGACCATAGACCTGAAGGACACGTAACTTCATGTTCCCATTCACAGGGATGATCACTAGTTCCTGAGATTCGCTTTTCTGGACAAGCACTTTCAATTTGTTGCTCATTCGTTTGGCCTTGCCACAGCTCCCAGAATTTTCACAAAAGTTCTGGGGGCTCTCTTGGCAGTCGTCAGGTCTCAGGGAATTGCGGTGGCACCTTACCTGGACAACATCTTCGTTCAGGTGTCATCTTTTCATTTAGCAAACTCTCATACAGAGATCTTGTTGTCTTTTTATTACGTTCCCACGGATGGAAAGTGAATCTGGAGAAAAGTTCCCTTGTTCCAGCTACAAGGGTGTGTTTCTTAGGGACTATCATAGATTCCCTATCTATGAAAATTTTTCAGGCAGATGTCAGAAAATACAAACTTCTCACTTCATGCCTATCTCTCAAAGATAACCTTCGGGTGGGGGATTCTGGATTTGGATCTGATGGTGTCTTGTCAGAACGCCAAGCTTCCAAGGTACGATTCAAGATCAAGAGATCCTAAGGCCGCCCTGATAGATGCTCTGGCGGTGCCTTGGGACTTCGGTCTAGCATACCTGTTTCTCCAACATTGGTGTGTCCGGTCCACGGCGTCATCCTTACTTGTGGGAATATCTCTTCCCCAACAGGAAATGGCAAAGAGTCCCAGCAAAGCTGTCCATATAGTCCCTCCTAGGCTCCGCCCACCCCAGTCATTCTCTTTGCCGTTGCACAGGCAACATCTCCACGGAGATGGTTAAGAGTATGTGGTGTTTAGTTGTAGTTTTTTATTCTACTATCAAGAGTTTGTTATTTTAAAATAGTGCTGGTATGTACTATTTACTCTGAAACAGAAAAAGATGAAGATTTCTGTTTGTGAGAGGAAGATGATTTTAGCAGACAGTAACTAAAATCGTTTGCTGTTTCCACATAGGACTGTTGAGATGAAGTAACTTCAGTTGGGGGAAACAGTTAGCAGACTTTTCTGCTTAAGGTATGACTAGCCATATTTCTAACAAGACTGTGTAATGCTGGAAGGCTGCCATTTCCCCTCATGGGGACCGGTAAGCCATTTTCTTAGTCTCAAACAGAATAAAGGGCTTAATATGGGCTAAAAAACTGGTAGACACTTTTATGGGCAAAATCGATTGCTTTATTTGGGCATTTTATACATGTTTATGCTTGTAATTCACACTTATAAGCTTGGGGAACATTTTTTAACGTCAGGCACTGTGTTAGACACCTTTCCAGTCAGGAAGGGCCTTCCCAGTTGTAGGCTGAGCCTCATTTTCGCGCCATTACTGCGCAGTTACTTTTGAGAGCAAGACATGCAGATGCATGTGTGAGGATCTGAAAGTAGTTGGAAAAGTCCCTAGAAGGCTTCATTTGGTATCGTATTCCCCCCTGGGTTTGGTAAAGTCGCAGCAAAGGCTGTAGCTGGGACTGTAGAGGGGTTAAAACTGTAACCGGCTCCGGTTTCTTTATTTTAAGGGTTAAAGCTCTGGTGTACAATACCTTGAATGCTTTAAGATACTGTGGTGAAAATTTGGTAAATTTTGAACAATTCCTTCATACTTTTTCACATATTCAGTAATAAAGTGTGCACTGTTTAAAATTTAAAGAGACAGTAACGTTTTTGTTTTAAAACGGTTTTTGTACTTTATTGACAAGTTTAAGCCTGTTTAACATGTCTGTACCTTCAGATAAGCTATGTTCTATATGTATGAAAGTCAATGTGTCTCCCCCTTCAAAATTGTGTGATAATTGTGCCATAGCGTCCAAACAAAGTAAGGACAGTACTGCCACAGATAGTAAAGTTGCCCAAGATGATTCATCAGATGAAGGGAGTAGACATAGTTCTACATCATCTCCTTCTGTGTCTATACCAGTTTCGCCCACGCAGGAGGCCCCTAGTACTTCTAGCGCGCCAATGCTTATTACTATGCAACAATTGACGGCTGTAATGGATAACTCCATAGCAAATATTTTATCCAAAATGCCTGCATATCAGAGAGAGCGCGATTGCTCTGTTTTAAACACTGAAGAGCAGGAGGGCGCTGATGATAATTGCTCTGTCATACCCTCACACCAATCTGAAGGGGCCATGAGGGAGGTTTTGTCAGATGGGGAAATTTCAGATTCAGGTAGAATTTCTCAACAGGCTGAACCTGATGTTGTGACATTTAAATTTAAATTAGAGCATCTCCGCGCACTGCTTAAGGAGGTGTTATCTACTCTGGATGATTGTGACAACCTGGTCATTCCAGAAAAATTATGCAAGATGGACAAGTTCCTAGAGGTTCCGGTGCACCCCGACGCTTTCCCTATACCCAAGCGGGTGGCGGACATAGTGAATAAGGAGTGGGAGAAGCCCGGCATACCTTTTGTCCCCCCTCCTATATTTAAGAAATTATTTCCTATGGTCGACCCCAGAAAGGACTTATGGCAGACAGTCCCTAAGGTCGAGGGGGCAGTTTCTACTCTAAACAAGCGCACTACTATCCCTATCGAGGATAATTGTGCTTTCAAAGATCCTATGGATAAAAAATTGGAGGGTTTGCTTAAAAAGATTTTCGTACAGCAAGGTTACCTCCTGCAACCCATATCGTGCATTGTTCCTGTCACTACAGCAGCGTGGTTCTGGTTCGAGGAACTAGAAAAGTCGCTCAGTAGAGAGACTCCGTATGAGGAGGTTATGGACAGAGTTCACGCACTCAAGTGGGCTAATTCTTTTATTTTAGATTCCGCTTTGCATTTAGCTAGATTAGCGGCGAAAAATTCAGGGTTTGCAATTGTGGCGCGCAGAGCGCTTTGGCTAAAGTCTTGGTCAGCGGATGTATCTTCCAAGACAAAATTGCTTAATATCCCCTTCAAGGGTAAAACTCTCTTTGGGCCAGAATTGAAAGAGATTATTTCAGACATCACTGGGGGAAAGGGCCACGCCCTCCCACAAGATAGGCCTTTCAAAGCCAAGAATAAGTCTAATTTTCGTTCCTTTCGCAATTTCAGGAACGGACCGGCCTCTAACTCTGCATCCTCTAAACAAGAGGGTAATGCTTCACAAACCAAACCAGCCTGGAAACCGATGCAAGGCTGGAACAAGGGTAAGCAGGCCAAGAAGCCTGCTGCTGCTAACAAAACAGCATGAAGGAGTAGCCCCCGATCCGGGACCGTAACTAGTAGGGGGCAGACTCTCTCTCTCTTTGCTCAGGCTTGGGCAAGAGATGTTCAGGATTCCTGGACACTAGAAATAGTTTCTCAGGGTTATCTTCTGGAATTCAAGGAACTACCCCCAAGGGGAAGGTTCCACATGTCTCACTTATCCTCAAACCAAATAAAGAGACAGGCATTCTTACATTGTGTAGAAGACCTGTTAAAGATGGGAGTGATACACCCAGTTCCAATGGCGGAACAAGGTATGGGATTTTACTCAAATCTGTTTGTAGTTCCCAAAAAAGAGGGAACTTTCAGACCAATTCTGGATTTAAAGATCCTAAACAAATTTCTCAGAGTACCATCGTTCAAAATGGAAACCATTCGAACGATTCTATCTACAATCCAGGAAGGTCAATTTATGACTACCGTGGATCTAAAGGATGCGTATCTACATATTCCTATCCACAAAGATCATCAGTTCCTAAGGTTCGCCTTTCTGGACAAACATTACCAGTTTGTGGCCCTCCCATTCGGGTTAGCCACTGCTCCAAGGATTTTCACAAAGGTACTCGGGTCCCTTCTAGCGGTTCTAAGACCAAGGGGCATTGCAGTAGTACCGTACTTGGACAACATTCTAATACAAGTTTCGTCTCTTTCAAAGGCAAAGGCTCACACAGACATCGTTCTGGCCTTTCTCAGATCTCACGGATGGAAGGTGAACATAGAAAAAAGTTCCCTGTCTCCGTCGACAAGAGTTCCTTTCTTGGGAACAATAATAGATTCTTTAGAAATGAGGATTTTCCTGACAGAAGTCAGAAAGTCAAAACTTCTAAACGCTTGTCAAGTTCTTCATTCTATTCCTCGTCCTTCCGTAGCTCAGTGCATGGAAGTAGTAGGGTTGATGGTTGCAGCAATGGACATAGTTCCTTTTGCGCGAATTCATCTAAGACCATTACAACTGTGCATGCTGAAACAGTGGAATGGGGACTATACAGACTTGTCTCCAGTGATTCAAGTAGATCAGAAGACCAGAGACTGACTCTGTTGGTGGCTAACCCTGGACCACCTGTCCCAGGGAATGAGCTTCCGCAGACCAGAGTGGGTCATCGTCACGACCGACGCCAGTCTAGTGGGCTGGGGCGCGGTCTGGGAATCCCTGAAAGGGACTATGGTCTCGGGAAGAGTCTCTTCTCCCGATAAACATTCTGGAACTGAGAGCGATATTCAATGCTCTCAGGGCTTGGCCTCAACTAGCAAAGGCCAGATTCATAAGATTCCAATCAGACAACATGACGACTGTTGCTTATATCAATCATCAGGGGGGGAACAAGGAGTTCCCTGGCGATGAAAGAAGTGACCAAAATAATAAAATGGGCGGAGGATCACTCCTGCCACCTATCTGTGATCCACATCCCAGGTGTGGAAAACTGGGAGGCGGATTATCTGAGTCGTCAGACATTCCATCCGGGGGAGTGGGAACTCCACCCGGAGATCTTTGCCCAGTTGACTCAATTATGGGGCATTCCAGACATGGATCTGATGGCGTCTCGTCAGAACTTCAAGGTTCCTTGCTACGGGTCCAGATCCAGGGATCCCAAGGCGACTCTAGTGGATGCACTAGTAGCGCCTTGGACCGTCAACCTAGCCTATGTGTTTCCACCGTTTCCTCTCATTCCCAGGCTGGTAGCCAGGATCAAACAGGAGAGGGCCTCGGTGATCTTGATAGCTCCTGCGTGGCCACGCAGGACTTGGTATGCAGACCTGGTGAATATGTCATCGGTTCCACCATGGAAGCTACCTTTGAGACAGGATCTTCTTGTACAGGGTCCATTCGAACATCCAAATCTGGTCTCCCTCCAGCTGACGGCTTGGAAATTGAACGCTTGATTCTATCAAAGCATGGGTTTTCAGATTCTGTGATAGATACTCTAGTTCAAGCCAGAAAACCGGTAACTAGAAAAATTTACCATAAAATATGGAAAAGATATATCTGCTGGTGTGAATCCAAGGGATTCTTATGGAATAAGATCAAAATTCCTAAGATCCTTTCCTTTCTACAAGAAGGTTTGGATAAAGGATTATCAGCGAGTTCTCTAAAGGGACAGATTTCTGCTTTATCTGTCTTATTACACAAACGACTGGCAGCTGTGCCAGATGTTCAAGCATTTGTTCAGGCTCTGGTTAGGATCAAGCCTGTTTACAGACCTTTGACTCCTCCCTGGAGTTTAAATCTAGTTCTTTCAGTTCTTCAAGGGGTTCCGTTTGAACCTCTACATTCCATAGATATTAAGTTGTTATCTTGGAAAGTTTTGATTTTGGTTGCTATTTCTTCTGCTAGAAGAGTTTCTGAGTTATCTGCTCTGCAGTGTTCTCCGCCCTATCTGGTGTTCCATGCCGATAAGGTTGTTTTGCGTACTAAGCCTGGTTTTCTTCCAAAGGTTGTTTCTAACAAAAATATTAACCAGGAGATAGTTGTACCTTCTTTGTGTCCGAATCCAGTTTCAAAGAAAGAACGTTTGTTACACAATTTAGATGTAGTCTGTGCTCTAAAATTCTATTTAGAAGCTACAAAAGAGTTCAGACAAACATCTTCTCTGTTTGTTTGTCGTCTATTCTGGTAAAAGGAGAGGTCAAAAAGAGACTTCTACCTCTCTTTCCTTTTGGCTTAAAAGCATCATCCGATTGGCTTACGAGACTGCCGGACGGCAGCCTCCTGAAAGAATCACAGTTCACTCCACTAGGGCTGTGGCTTCCACATGGGCCTTCAAGAACGAGGCTTCTGTTGATCAGATATGTAAGGCAGCGACTTGGTCTTCACTGCACACTTTTGCCAAATTTTACAAATTTGATACTTTTGCTTCTTCGGAGGCTATTTTTGGGAGAAAGGTTTTGCAAGCCGTGGTGCCTTCTGTTTAGGTAACCTGATTTGCTCCCTCCCTTCATCCGTGTCCTAAAGCTTTGGTATTGGTTCCAACAAGTAAGGATGACGCCGTGGACCGGACACACCAATGTTGGAGAAAACAGAATTTCTCCAACATAGGTGTGTCCGGTCCACGGCGTCATCCTTACTTGTGGGATATTCTCTTCCCCAACAGGAAATGGCAAAGAGCCCAGCAAAGCTGGTCACATGATCCCTCCTAGGCTCCGCCTACCCCAGTCATTCTCTTTGCCGTTGTACAGGCAACATCTCCACGGAGATGGCTTAGAGTTTTTTAGTGTTTAACTGTAGTTTTTATTATTCAATCAAGAGTTTGTTATTTTGAAATAGTGCTGGTATGTACTATTTACTCAGAAACAGAAAAGAGATGAAGATTTCTGTTTGTATGAGGAAAATGATTTTAGCAACCGTCACTAAAATCCATGGCTGTTCCACACAGGACTGTTGAGAGCAATTAACTTCAGTTGGGGGAACAGTGAGCAGTCTCTTGCTGCTTGAGGTATGACACATTCTAACAAGACGATGTAATGCTGGAAGCTGTCATTTTCCCTCTGGGATCCGGTAAGCCATGTTTATTACGATTGTAAATAAGGGCTTCAAAAAGGGCTTATTAAGACTGTAGACTTTTTTTGGGCTAAATCGATTGATTATTAACACATATTTAGCCTTGAGGAATCATTTTATCTGGGTATTTTGATATAATAATATCGGCAGGCACTGTTTTAGACACCTTATTCTTTAGGGGCTTTCCCAAAGCATAGGCAGAGTCTCATTTTCGCGCCGGTGTTGCGCACTTGTTTTTGAGAGGCATGGCATGCAGTCGCATGTGAGAGGAGCTCTGATACTTAGAAAAGACTTTCTGAAGGCGTCATTTGGTATCGTATTCCCCTTGGGGCTTGGTTGGGTCTCAGCAAAGCAGATACCAGGGACTGTAAAGGGGTTAATGTTCAAAACGGCTCCGGTTCCGTTATTTTAAGGGTTAAAGCTTCCAAATTTGGTGTGCAATACTTTTAAGGCTTTAAGACACTGTGGTGAAAATTTAGTAAATTTTGAACAATTCCTTCATGTTTTTTCGCATTTGCAGTAATAAAGTGTGTTCAGTTTAAAATTTAAAGTGACAGTAACGGTTTTATTTTAAAACGTTTTTTGTACTTGTTATCAAGTTTATGCCTGTTTAACATGTCTGAACTACCAGATAGACTGTGTTCTGAATGTGGGGAAGCCAGAATTCCTATTCATTTAAATAAATGTGATTTATGTGACAATGACAATGATGCCCAAGATGATTCCTCAAGTGAGGGGAGTAAGCATGGTACTGCATCATTCCCTCCTTCGTCTACACGAGTCTTGCCCACTCAGGAGGCCCCTAGTACATCTAGCGCGCCAATACTCCTTACTATGCAACAATTAACGGCTGTAATGGATAATTCTGTCAAAAACATTTTAGCCAAAATGAACACTTATCAGCGTAAGCGCGACTGCTCTGTTTTAGATACTGAAGAGCATGACGACGCTGATATTAATATTTCTGAAGGGCCCCTAACTCAGTCTGATGGGGCCAGGGAGGTTTTGTCTGAGGGAGAAATTACTGATTCAGGGAACATTTCTCAACAAGCTGAACCTGATGTGATTGCATTTAAATTTAAGTTGGAACATCTCCGCATTCTGCTTAAGGAGGTATTATCCACTCTGGATGATTGTGACAAGTTGGTCATCCCAGAGAAACTATGTAAAATGGACAAGTTCCTAGAGGTGCCGGGGCTCCCAGAAGCTTTTCCTATACCCAAGCGGGTGGCGGACATTGTTAATAAAGAATGGGAAAGGCCCGGTATTCCTTTCGTCCCTCCCCCCATATTTAAAAAATTGTTTCCTATGGTCGACCCCAGAAAGGACTTATGGCAGACAGTCCCCAAGGTCGAGGGAGCGGTTTCCACTTTAAACAAACGCACCACTATACCCATAGAGGATAGTTGTGCTTTCAAAGATCCTATGGATAAAAAATTAGAAGGTTTGCTTAAAAAGATGTTTGGTTGTAGAAGGTAACCCTGCTGAACAATTTCATGCATTGTCCCTGTCGCTACAGCCGCATGTTTCTGGTTCGATGAGCTGATAAAGGCGGTCGACAGTGATTCTCCTCCTTATGAGGAGATTAGGGACAGAATCAATGCTCTCAAATTGGCTAATTCTTTCACCCTAGACGCCACTTTGCAATTGGCTAGGTTAGCGGCTAAGAATTCTGGGTTTGCTATGGTGGCACGCAGAGCGCTTTGGTTGAAATCTTGGTCGGCTGATGCGTCTTCCAAGAACAAGCTACTTAACATTCCTTTCAAGGGGAAAACGCTGTTTGGCCCTGACTTGAAAGAGATTATCTCGGATATCACTGGGGGTAAGGGCCACGCCCTTCCTCAGGATCGGCCTTTCAAGGCAAAAAATAAACCTAATTTTCGTCCCTTTCGTAGAAATGGACCAGCCCAAAGTGCTACGTCCTCTAAGCAAGAGGGTAATACTTCTCAAGCCAAGCCAGCTTGGAGACCAATGCAAGGCTGGAACAAGGGAAAGCAGGCCAAGAAACCTGCCACTGCTACCAAGACAGCATGAAATGTTGGCCCCCGATCCGGGACCGGATCTGGTGGGGGGCAGACTCTCTCTCTTCGCTCAGGCTTGGGCAAGAGATGTTCTGGATCCTTGGGCGCTAGAAATAGTCTCCCAAGGTTATCTTCTGGAATTCAAGGGACTTCCCCCAAGGGGGAGGTTCCACAGGTCTCAGTTGTCTTCAGACCACATAAAAGGACAGGCATTCTTACATTGTGTAGAAGACCTGTTAAAAATGGGAGTGATTCATCCCGTTCCATTAAGAGAACAAGGGATGGGGTTCTACTCCAATCTGTTTATAGTTCCCAAAAAAGAGGGAACGTTCAGACCAATCTTAGATCTCAAGATCTTAAACAAGTTTCTCAAGGTTCCATCGTTCAAGATGGAAACCATTCGAACTATTCTTCCTTCCATCCAGGAAGGTCAATTCATGACCACGGTGGATTTAAAGGATGCGTATCTACATATTCCTATCCACAAGGAACATTGTCGGTTCCTGAGGTTCGCATTCCTGGACAAACATTACCAGTTCGTGGCGCTTCCTTTCGGATTAGCCACTGCTCCAAGGATTTTCACAAAGGTACTAGGGTCCCTTCTAGCTGTGCTAAGACCAAGGGGCATTGCTGTAGTACCTTACTTGGACGACATTTTGATTCAAGCGTCGTCCCTTCCTCAAGCAAAGGCTCACACGGACATTGTCCTGGCCTTTCTCAGATCTCACGGATGGAAAGTGAACGTGGAAAAGAGTTCTCTATCTCCGTCAACAAGGGTTCCCTTCTTGGGAACAATAATAGACTCCTTAGAAATGAGGATTTTTCTGACAGAGGCCAGAAAAACAAAACTTCTAGACTCTTGTCGGATACTCCATTCCGTTCCTCTTCCTTCCATAGCTCAGTGCATGGAAGTGATCGGGTTGATGGTAGCGGCAATGGACATAGTTCCTTTTGCACGCATTCATCTAAGACCATTACAACTGTGCATGCTCAGTCAGTGGAATGGGGACTATACAGACTTGTCTCCGAAGATACAAGTAAATCAGAGGACCAGAGACTCACTCCGTTGGTGGCTGTCCCTGGACAACCTGTCGCGAGGGATGACATTCCGCAGACCAGAGTGGGTCATTGTCACGACCGACGCCAGTCTGATGGGCTGGGGCGCGGTCTGGGGATCCCTGAAAGCTCAGGGTCTTTGGTCTCGGGAAGAATCTCTTCTACCGATAAATATTCTGGAACTGAGAGCGATATTCAATGCTCTCAAGGCTTGGCCTCAGCTAGCGAGGGCCAAGTTCATACGGTTTCAATCAGACAACATGACAACTGTTGCGTACATCAACCATCAGGGGGGAACAAGGAGTTCCCTGGCGATGGAAGAAGTGACCAAAATCATTCTATGGGCGGAGTCTCACTCCTGCCACCTGTCTGCTATCCACATCCCAGGAGTGGAAAATTGGGAAGCGGATTTTCTGAGTCGTCAGACATTGCATCCGGGGGAGTGGGAACTCCATCCGGAAATCTTTGCCCAAGTCACTCAGCTGTGGGGCATTCCAGACATGGATCTGATGGCCTCTCGTCAGAACTTCAAAGTTCCTTGCTACGGGTCCAGATCCAGGGATCCCAAGGCGGCTCTAGTGGATGCACTAGTAGCACCTTGGACCTTCAAACTAGCTTATGTGTTCCCGCCGTTTCCTCTCATCCCCAGGCTGGTAGCCAGGATCAATCAGGAGAGGGCGTCGGTGATCTTGATAGCTCCTGCGTGGCCACGCAGGACTTGGTACGCAGATCTGGTAAATATGTCATCGGCTCCTCCTTGGAAGCTACCTTTGAGACGAGACCTTCTTGTTCAGGGTCCGTTCGAACATCCGAATCTGGTTTCACTCCAGCTGACTGCTTGGAGATTGAACGCTTGATCTTATCGAAGCGAGGATTCTCAGATTCTGTTATCGATACTCTTGTTCAGGCCAGAAAGCCTGTAACTAGAAAGATTTACCACAAAATTTGGAAAAAATATATCTGTTGGTGTGAATCTAAAGGATTCCCTTGGGACAAGGTTAAGATTCCTAGGATTCTATCCTTCCTTCAAGAAGGATTGGAAAAAGGATTATCTGCAAGTTCCCTGAAGGGACAGATTTCTGCCTTGTCTGTGTTACTTCACAAAAAGCTGGCCGCTGTGCCAGATGTTCAAGCCTTTGTTCAGGCTCTGGTTAGAATTAAGCCTGTTTACAAACCTTTGACTCCTCCTTGGAGTCTCAATTTAGTTCTTTCAGTTCTTCAGGGGGTTCCGTTTGAACCCTTGCATTCCGTTGATATTAAGTTATTATCTTGGAAAGTTTTGTTTTTAGTTGCAATTTCTTCTGCTAGAAGAGTTTCAGAATTATCTGCTCTGCAGTGTTCTCCTCCTTATCTGGTGTTCCATGCAGATAAGGTGGTTTTACGTACTAAACCTGGTTTTCTTCCAAAAGTTGTTTCTAACAAAAACATTAACCAGGAGATTATCGTACCTTCTCTGTGTCCGAAACCAGTTTCAAAGAAGGAACGTTTGTTGCACAATTTGGATGTTGTTCGCGCTCTAAAATTCTATTTAGATGCTACAAAGGATTTTAGACAAACATCTTCCTTGTTTGTTGTTTATTCCGGTAAAAGGAGAGGTCAAAAAGCAACTTCTACCTCTCTCTCTTTTTGGATTAAAAGCATCATCAGATTGGCTTACGAGACTGCCGGACGGCAGCCTCCCGAAAGAATCACAGCTCATTCCACTAGGGCTGTGGCTTCCACATGGGCCTTCAAGAACGAGGCTTCTGTTGATCAGATATGTAGGGCAGCGACTTGGTCTTCACTGCACACTTTTACCAAATTTTACAAGTTTGATACTTTTGCTTCTTCTGAGGCTATTTTTGGGAGAAAGGTTTTGCAAACCGTGGTGCCTTCCATTTAGGTGACCTGATTTGCTCCCTCCCTTCATCCGTGTCCTAAAGCTTTGGTATTGGTTCCCACAAGTAAGGATGACGCCGTGGACCGGACACACCTATGTTGGAGAAAACAGAAATTATGTTTACCTGATAAATTACTTTCTCCAACGGTGTGTCCGGTCCACGGCCCGCCCTGGTTTTTTTAATCAGGTCTGATAATTTATTTTCTTTAACTACAGTCACCACGGTACCATATGGTTTCTCCTATGCAAATATTCCTCCTTAACGTCGGTCGAATGACTGGGGTAGGCGGAGCCTAGGAGGGATCATGTGACCAGCTTTGCTGGGCTCTTTGCCATTTCCTGTTGGGGAAGAGAATATCCCACAAGTAAGGATGACGCCGTGGACCGGACACACCGTTGGAGAAAGTAATTTATCAGGTAAACATAAATTCTGTTTTATGCTTACCTGATAAATGACTTTCTCCAACGGTGTGTCCGGTCCACGGCCCGCCCTGGTTTTTTAATCAGGTTTGATTAATTATTTTCTCTAACTACAGTCACCACGGCACCCTATAGTTTCTCCTGTTTTTTCCTCCTGTCCGTAGGTCGAATGACTGGGGTGGGCGGAGCCTAGGAGGGACTATATGGACAGCTTTGCTGGGACTCTTTGCCATTTCCTGTTGGGGAAGAGATATTCCCACAAGTAAGGATGACGCCGTGGACCGGACACACCGTTGGAGAAAGTAATTTATCAGGTAAGCATAAATTCTGTTTTCCTCCTTTTGCTCTCCTTCCACGAGTCATTGCTCATATCAAGCAGGAGAAGGGCGTCTGTAATTCTAATAGCTCCTGCATGGTCTCTCAGGATCTGGTTTGCAGACCTCGTGAAGATGTCATCTCTTTCTCCTTGGAGGTTACCTCTGAGGAAGGACCTTGTTACTCAGGTTCCTTTCCTCCCTCCAAATCTTGTTTCTCTGAAGAGGACTGCTTGGAGATTGAACGCTTAGTTTTGGTTAAACGTGGATTTTCTGAGTCAGTCATTGATACCATGCTTCAGGCTTGCAAACCGGTTACATGTAAGATTTACCATAAGGTATGGCGCAAATACCTATATTGGTGTGAATCGAAGGGCTTCTCTTGGAGCAGGGTCAGGATTCCTAGAATTTTGTCTTTTCTCCAGGAAGGTCTGGAGAAGCGGTTGTCAGTCAGTTCTCTGAAGGGTCAGATTTCTGCACTGTCTATTCTTTTACACAAACGTTTGGCAGATGTGCCAGATGTTCAATCTTTTTGTCAGGCCTTGGTCAGAATCAGGCCTGTGTTTAAACCTGTTGCTTCTCTTTTAAAGCTTGAACCTTGTGCTTACAGTTTTGCAGCAATTCATTCTGTGGATATTAAGTTATTATCTTGGAAAGTTTTGTACCTTATTGCTATTTCCTATGCTCGCAGTCTGATTCCCCTTACCTAGTTTTCTTTCATGTAATTAGCAAGAGTCCATGAGCTAGTGACGTATGGGATATACATTCCTACCAGGAGGGGCAAAGTTTCCCAAACCTTAAAATGCCTATAAATACACCCCTCACCACACCCACAAATCAGTTTTTACAAACTTTGCCTCCTATGGAGGTGGTGAAGTAAGTTTGTGCTAGATTCTACGTTGATATGCGCTCCGCAGCAGGTTGGAGCCCGGTTTTCCTCTCAGCGTGCAGTGAATGTCAGAGGGATGTGAGGAGAGTATTGCCTATTTTGAATGCAGTGATCTCCTTCTACGGGGTCTATTTCATAGGTTCTCTGTTATCGGTCGTAGAGATTCATCTCTTACCTCCCTTTGCAGATCGACGATATACTCTTATATATATATATATATATATATATATATATATATATATATATATATATATATATATATATATATATATACCATTACCTCTGCTGATTTTCGTTTCAGTACTGGTTTGGCTTTCTACAAACATGTAGATGAGTGTCCTGGGGTAAGTAAATCTTATTTTCTGTGACACTCTAAGCTATGGTTGGGCACTTTTTTAATAAAGTTCTAAATATATGTATTCAAACATTTATTTGCCTTGACTCAGAATGTTCAACATTCCTTATTTTCAGACAGTCAGTTTCATATTTGGGATAATGCACTTGAATCAATTATTTTTCTTACCTTAAAAAATTTGACTTTTTTCCCTGTGGGCTGTTAGGCTCGCGGGGGCTGAAAATGCTTCATTTTATTGCGTCATTCTTGGCGCAGACTTTTTTGGCGCAAAAAATCTTTTCTGTTTCCGGCGTCATACGTGTCGCCGGAAGTTGCGTCATTTTTGACGTTCTTTTGCGCCAAAAATGTTGGCGTTCCGGACGTGGCGTCATTTTTGGCGCCAAAAGCATTTAGGCGCCAAATAATGTGGGCGTCTTATTTGGCGCTAAATAAAATATGGGCGTCGCTTTTGTCTCCACATTATTTAAGTCTCATTTTTCTTTGCTTCTGGTTGCTAGAAGCTTGTTCCTTGGTATTTTTTCCCATTCCTGAAACTGTCATTTAAGGAATTTGATCAATTTTGCTTTATATGTTGTTTTTTCTCTTACATATTGCAAGATGTCTCACGTTGCATCTGGTGCTGGATCTACCAAAGCTAAGTGTATCTGCTGTAAACTTTTGGTAGCTATTCCTCCAGCTGTTGTTTGTATTAATTGTCATGACAAACTTGTTAATGCAGATAATATTTCCTTTAGTAATGTACCATTACCTGTTGCAGTTCCATCAACATCTAATGTTCAGAATGTTCCTGATAACATAAGAGATTTTGTTTCTGAATCCATCAAGAAGGCTATGTTTGTTATTCCTCCTTCTAGTAAACATAAAAAATCTTTTAAAACTTCTCTTTATACAGATGAATTTTTAAATGAACATCATCATTCTGATTCTAATGACTCTTCTGGTTCAGAGGATTCTGTCTCAGAGATTGATGCTGATAAATCTTCATATTTATTTAAAATGGAATTTATTCGTTCTTTACTTAAAGAAGTACTAATTGCTTTAGAAATTGAGGATTCTGGTCCTCTTGATACTAAATCTAAACTTTTAGATAAGGTCTTTAAATCTCCTGTGGTTATTCCAGAAGTTTTTCCTGTTCCTGGTGCTATTTCTGAAGTAATTTCCAGAGAATGGAATAATTTGAGTAATTCATTTACTACTCCTAAACGTTTTAAGCAATTATATCCTGTGCCGTCTGACAGATTAGAATTTTGGGACAAAATTCCTAAAGTTGATGGGGCTATTTCTACCCTTGCTAAACGTACTACTATTCCTACGTCAGATGGTACTTCGTTTAAGGATCCTTTAGATAGGAAAATTGAATCATTTCTAAGAAAAGCTTATCTGTGTTCAGGTAATCTTCTTAGACCTGCTATAGCTTTGGCTGATGTTGCTGCAGCTTCAACTTTTTGGTTGGAAACTTTAGCGCAACAAGTAACAGATCATGATTCTCATAATATTATTATTCTTCTTCAACATGCTAATAATTTTATCTGTGATGCCATTTTTGATATTATCAGAGTTGATGTCAGGTTTATGTCTCTAGCTATTTTAGCTAGAAGAGCTTTATGGCTTAAAACTTGGAATGCTGATATGTCTTCTAAATCAACTCTACTTTCCATTTCTTTCCAGGGTAACAAATTATTTGGTTCTCAGTTGGATTCTATTATCTCAACTTTTACTGGTGGGAAAGGAACTTTTTTACCACAGGATAAAAAAATCTAAGGGTAAAAACAGGGCTAATAATCGTTTTCGTTCCTTTCGTTTCAACAAAGAACAAAAGCCTGATCCTTCATCCTCAGGAGCAGTTTCAGTTTGGAAACCATCTCCAGTCTGGAATAAATCCAAGCCTTCTAGAAAAGCAAAGCCAGCTTCTAAGTCCACATGAAGGTGCGGCCCTCATTCCAGCTCAGCTGGTAGGGGGCAGGTTACGTTTTTTCAAAGAAATTTGGATCAATTCTGTTCACAATCTTTGGATTCAGAACATTGTTTCAGAAGGGTACAGAATTGGTTTCAAGATAAGACCTCCTGCAAAGAGATTTTTTCTTTCCCGTGTCCCAGTAAATCCAGTGAAGGCTCAAGCATTTCTGAAATGTGTTTCAGATCTAGAGTTGGCTGGAGTAATTATGCCAGTTCCAGTTCTGGAACAGGGGCTGGGGTTTTATTCAAATCTCTTCATTGTACCAAAGAAGGAGAATTCCTTCAGACCAGTTCTGGATCTAAAAATATTGAATCGTTATGTAAGGATACCAACGTTCAAAATGGTAACTGTAAGGACTATCTTGCCTTTTGTTCAGCAAGGGCATTATATGTCCACAATAGATTTACAGGATGCATATCTGCATATTCCGATTCATCCAGATCATTATCAGTTCCTGAGATTCTCTTTTCTGGACAAGGATTACCAGTTTGTGGCTCTGCCGTTTGGCCTAGCTACAGCTCCAATAATTTTTACAAAGGTTCTCGGTGCCCTTCTGTCTGTAATCAGAGAACAGGGTATTGTGGTATTTCCTTATTTGGACGATATCTTGGTACTTGCTCAGTCTTTACATTTAGCAGAATCTCATACGAATCGACTTGTGTTGTTTCTTCAAGATCATGGTTGGAGGATCAATTCACTAAAAAGTTCATTGATTCCTCAGACAAGGGTAACCTTTCTGGGTTTCCAGATAGATTCAGTGTCCATGACTCTGTCTTTGACAGACAAGAGACGTCTAAAATTGATTTCAGCTTGTCGAAACCTTCAGTCACAATCATTCCCTTCGGTAGCCTTATGCATGGAAATTCTAGGTCTTATGACTGCTGCATCGGACGCGATCCCCTTTGCTCGTTTTCACATGCGACCTCTTCAGCTCTGTATGCTGAATCAATGGTGCAGGGATTACACAAAGATATCTCAATTAATATCTTTAAAACCGATTGTACGACACTCTCTAACGTGGTGGACAGATCACCATCGTTTAATTCAGGGGGCTTCTTTTGTTCTTCCGACCTGGACTGTAATTTCAACAGATGCAAGTCTTACAGGTTGGGGAGCTGTGTGGGGATCTCTGACGGCACAAGGAGTTTGGGAATCTCAGGAGGTGAGATTACCGATCAATATTTTGGAACTCCGTGCAATTTTCAGAGCTCTTCAGTCTTGGCCTCTTCTGAAGAGAGAATCGTTCATTTGTTTTCAGACAGACAATGTCACAACTGTGGCATACATCAATCATCAAGGAGGGACTCACAGTCCTCTGGCTATGAAAGAAGTATCTCGAATTCTGGTTTGGGCGGAATCCAGCTCCTGTCTAATCTCTGCGGTTCATATCCCAGGTATAGACAATTGGGAAGCGGATTATCTCAGTCGCCAAACGTTGCATCCGGGCGAATGGTCTCTTCACCCAGAGGTATTTCTTCAGATTGTTCAAATGTGGGAGCTTCCAGAAATAGATCTGATGGCGTCTCATCTAAACAAGAAACTTCCCAGGTATCTGTCCAGATCCCGGGATCCTCAGGCGGAAGCAGTGGATGCATTATCACTTCCTTGGAAGTATCATCCTGCTTATATCTTTCCGCCTCTAGTTCTTCTTCCAAGAGTAATCTCCAAGATTCTGAAGGAATGCTCGTTTGTTCTGCTGGTAGCTCCGGCATGGCCTCACAGGTTTTGGTATGCGGATCTTGTCCGGATGGCCTCTTGCCATCCGTGGACTCTTCCGCTAAGACCAGACCTTCTGTCGCAAGGTCCTTTTTTCCATCAGGATCTCAAATCCTTAAATTTAAAGGTATGGAGATTGAACGCTTGATTCTTAGTCAAAGAGGTTTCTCTGACTCTGTGATTAATACTATGTTACAGGCTCGTAAATCTGTATCCAGAGAGATATATTATAGAGTCTGGAAGACTTATATTTCTTGGTGTCTTTCTCATCATTTTTCTTGGCATTCTTTTAGAATTCCGAGAATTTTACAGTTTCTTCAGGATGGTTTAGATAAAGGTTTATCCGCAAGTTCTTTGAAAGGACAAATCTCTGCTCTTTCTGTTCTTTTTCACAGAAAGATTGCTAATCTTCCTGATATTCATTGTTTTGTACATGCTTTGGTTCGTATAAAACCTGTCATTAAGTCAATTTCTCCTCCTTGGAGTTTGAATTTGGTTCTGGGGGCTCTTCAAGCTCCTCCTTTTGAACCCATGCATTCATTGGACATTATATTACTTTCTTGGAAAGTTTTGTTCCTTTTGGCGATCTCTTCTGCCAGAAGAGTCTCTGAATTATCTGCTCTTTCTTGTGAGTCTCCTTTTCTGATTTTTCATCAGGATAAGGCGGTGTTGCGAACTTCTTTTGAATTTTTACCTAAGGTTGTGAATTCCAACAACATTAGTAGAGAAATTGTGGTTCCCTCATTATGTCCTAATCCTAAGAATTCTAAGGAGAAATCGTTGCATTCTTTGGATGTTGTTAGAGCTTTGAAATATTATGTTGAAGCTACTAAGTCTTTCCGAAAGACTTCTAGTCTATTTGTTATCTTTTCCGGTTCTAGAAAAGGCCAGAAAGCTTCTGCCATTTCTTTGGCATCTTGGTTGAAATCTTTAATTCATCATGCCTATGTCGAGTCGGGTAAAACTCCGCCTCAAAGGATTACAGCTCATTCTACTAGGTCAGTTTCTACTTCCTGGGCGTTTAGGAATGAAGCTTCGGTTGATCAGATTTGCAAAGCAGCAACTTGGTCCTCTTTGCATACTTTTACTAAATTCTACCATTTTGATGTATTTTCTTCTTCTGAAGCAGTTTTTGGTAGAAAAGTACTTCAGGCAGCGGTTTCAGTTTGAATCTTCTGTTTATGTTTTTCATTAAACTTTATTTTGGGTGTGGATTATCTTCAGCAGGAATTGGCTGTCTTTATTTTATCCCTCCCTCTCTAGTGACTCTTGCGTGGAAAGATCCACATCTTGGGTAGTCATTATCCCATTCGTCACTAGCTCATGGACTCTTGCAAGAGTCCATGAGGCCCGCCCTTTTTTGTGGTGGTTATGATTTTTTTGTATAAAGCACAATTATTCCAATTCCTTATTTTATATGCTTTCGCACTTTTTTCTTATCACCCCACTTCTTGGCTATTCGTTAAACTGAATTGTGGGTGTGGTGAGGGGTGTATTTATAGGCATTTTAAGGTTTGGGAAACTTTGCCCCTCCTGGTAGGAATGTTATATCCCATACGTCACTAGCTCATGGACTCTTGCTAATATGAAAGAAATGAATTTATCAGGTAAGTTCTTACATAAATTATGTTTTTCATGCGGATAAGGCGGTCCTTCGTACTAAATTGGGGTTTCTCCCTAAGGTGGTTTCAGATCGAAACATTAATCAGGAAATTGTTGTTCCTTCTTTATGTCCCAATACTTCTTCTCGTAAGGAACGTTTTTTGCATAACTTGGATGTTGTGCGTGCTCTAAAATTTTACCTGCAGGCTACTAAGGATTTTCGTCAGTCTTCTGTCCTGTTTGTTTGTTTTTCAGGAAAGCAGAAGGGTCAGAAGGCCACCTACTTCTCTTTCCCTCTGGTTGAGAAGTATGATTTGTTTTGCTTATGAGACTGCTGGACAGCAGCCTCCTGAGAGAATTTTGGCTCGTTCCACTAGGACTGTCTCCTCTTCTTGGGCTTTAAAAAAATGAAGCTTCTGTGGAACAGATTTGCAAAGTGGCAACATGGTCCTTTTTGCATGCTTTTAAAAAATTCTACAAATTTGATACTTTTGCCTCGGCTGAGGCCACTTTTGAGAGAAAGGTTCTTCAAGCGGTAGTGCCTTCTTTTTAGGTTCTCCTGCCTTGTTCTCCCTTCCTGTTCATTCCGTATCCTCTAGCTTGGTTATGGTTCCCACTAGTAATTGGAATGACGTTGTGGACTCTCCATGTCTTGGGTAAGAAAACAAAATTTATGCTTACCTGATAAATTTCTTTATTTCCGGACATGGAGAGTCCACGACCCCACCTTTAAATTAGACAGTATTTTTTTTTTTTAAACCTCAGACACGTCTACACCTTTGTGTTATTTTCATTTTTCTATTTCCCTTCGACCTAATGACTGGGGGTTATAGGTAAGGGAAGTGATACTTAAAGGGACAGTCAAGTCCAAAAAAAACTTTCATGATTTAAATAGGGCATGCAATTTTAAAGAACTTCCCAATTTACTTTTATCACCAATTTTGCTTTGTTCTCTTGGTATTCTTAGTTGAAAGCTAAACCTAGGAGGTTCATATGCTAATTTTTTAGACCTTGAAGTCTGCCTCTAATCTGAATACATTTTGACCACTAGAAGGCATTAGTTCACATGTTTCATATAGATAACATTGAGCTCATGCACGTAAAGTGACCTAGGAGTGAGCACTGATTGGCTAAACTGCATGTCTGTCAAAAGAACTGAAATAAGGGGCAGTCAGCAGAGGCTTAGATACAAGATAATTACAGAGGTATAACATGTATTATTATAACTGTGTTGGATATGCAAAACTGGGGAATGGGTAATAAAGGGATTATCTTTCTTTTTAAACAACAAAAATTCTGGTGTTGACTGTCCCTTTGACAGCTCTGCTGGGGTGCTCTTTGTCTCCTCCTGCTGGCCAGGAGAGAATATCCCACAAGTAATTGGAATTACGTTGAGGACTCTCCATGTCCGGAAAGAAAGAAATTTAACGGGTAAGCATACATATTTTTTTTTATTATTTTTTTTTTTCTACAATGTAACCTTTTATGTCTTTCACTGTATGGGAACTGCTGGCCGTTTGACATAAAGCTTCCATTTCTTTCAATTAGTAATGCATAATTAACCAGTACAAATAATAAAGGGGGTAGTTGTTTCGGACAGAAATATTCATCAGGAAATTGTTGTTCCTTTTCTCTATCCTGATCCTTCTTCTCATAAAGAACATCTGTTGCAAAACTTAGCTGTTGTGCGGGCCCTTACGTTTTATCTTCAGGCTTCAAAGGACTTTTGTCAGTCTTTTGCATTGATTGATTGTTGTTTTTCTGGTAAACGTATAGGCCAGAAAGCTACTGCCACTTCTCTTTCTCTCTGGTTGAGAAGTGTGTTTTGTAGGGCTTATGAGACTGCTGGACAGCAGCCGCCTGGGAGAATTACAGCTCACTCCACTAGGGTGGTGTCTTTGTCTTGGGCCTTCAAGAACAAGGCCACTGTAGAACAGATTTGTAAGACAGTGACTTGGTCTTTGCACATTTTTTCTAAATTCTATAAAATGAATGTTTTTGTCTCGGCTGAGGTTTCTTTTGGGAGAAAGGTTCTGCAAGCATTGGTGCCTTCTGTTTAGGTTACATGTCTTGCCCTCCCATATGTGTCCTCTGGCTTGGGTATTGATTCCCAACAGTAATTGATGATCAGTGGACTCACTGTGTCATTAGAAAGAAAACAAAATTTAAGCTTTCCTGATAAATTTATTTCTTGTCACGGTGAGTCCACGGCCCTCCCTGTTTTTCAGACAGTTTTTTTTTATATAAACCTCGGCACCTTGTGTTATTTCCTTTCTCTCCTTTTACCTTCAGTCGAATGACTGGGGTTTGTGGGAAGAGAAGTGATACTTAACAGCTATGCTGTGGTGCTCTTTGCTTCCTCCTGCTGGCCAGGAGTCATATTCCCAACAGTAATTGATGATCCGTGGACTCACCATGTCAAGAAAGAAAGAAATTTATCAGGTTAGCATAAATTTAGTTTTTCTCATTTTTCTTTTTCTTTTAGACCTTATATGAGTCACTTACCTGATTACATGACCCATAAGGAAACTGAAACAGAAGAAAATGAAATCAAATATGAAGGAAAAAGAGGCCCTTTTGATTTTGACCAGCAGTCCTATTGGCAGAGGAAGTCTGACAATGGAAAAGAAAATGTTGACCATAAAAAGGTATGTACCGGCTCTTAAGAAAATGTGAATATGTAGTTCAGCAAAATGACCTAGATTTAGTAAAATCCTATAGAAGACTGATATCTCATGAAAGGGGGGGGGGGGCATTGTTACATTCCACCTTTGAAAATTGCAGGTTTCAGAAATGTTGTTACTAGTCCCTTGTCAATGTTGTGAGTTAATTTCTGTTTTAATTACTGGTTCCGCATCTTGTAACCGTACACTTCTCAGAGAACAAAACAAGTTTAAACCATCACAAAAATGCCCTCAAAACCATACAGAAAAAACACGAGAAAAAAAATTCACTCTAAAATAGTCCACTCTAACAAATGCAGAAAAGTAAACTAACCGTTAAAGAGAAATAAAGGAAAAGAAAAGGAGACAGCCTTGTGAGCTTGAGAATGGTGAGACATGAGTAATAGTCTTTAAGAATTCTGCATGCTGGGCAGAAAGTTAGCTGAAAAACCCTGAGCACACCTGTAGAACACTACAGCGTGAACAGTCTTGTGAATATTTTACAGTTACAAACATTTACATATTCTGTTTTGCAAGTGTTGCTAGTGGTTCCTGTTTTGAGGTATCGGGAATTGAGCACCTAACGTGCTCCAATCCGTTAGAGCATGTCATTTTTCTGACTATCGCCCCTGCTCTGGGGTGTGTATTTTACCCCTGCATAGGGGTTAAACGAACAGTAGATGATCCACTTGACCCAAGATGCACTGCTGGTACTGAGCAGAACATGCAACTGATCCAATCAGCTGCACTAGTTATACATCTGAGTAGTGCGACTAGTGCTGCTGATTGTATTAGTAGCAGGTTTAAAGGGACAGTCAAGTATAAATTAAACTTTCATTATTCAGATAGGACTTTTAATTTTAATTGACTTTCCAATTTACTTTTATCATCAAATTTGTTTTTCTCTTGTAAGATGTATCAAGTCCACGGATTCATCCTTTACTTGTGGGATATTCTCCTTCCCAACAGGAAGTGGCAAAGAGAGCACACAGCAGAGCTGTCCATATAGCTCCCCCTCTAGCTCCACCCCCCCGTTCATTCTCTTTGCCGGCTCTAAGCAATCAGAAGTGTAAAGTGAATGTGGTGTTAGAATTGTAGTTTTTATTTTCTACAAGCAAGAGTTTGTTATTTTAAATGGTACCAGTGTGTACTATTTACTCTCTGACAGAAAGGGGATGAAGATTTCTGCAGGGAGGAAGATGATTTTAGCATGTTGTAACTAAAATCCACTGCTGTTCCCACACAGGACTGAGGAGTACAAGAGAACTTCAGTTGGGGCGAACGGTTTGCTGGTTAGGCTGCAATAAGGTATGTTCAGTCATTTATTTCTAGACAAGACTGAGATAATACTAGAAAAGACTGTTAATATCCCCATGAGGGAAGGGTAAGCTGTATTCAGAGACTAAGTATGGAATTTCAAGCTTACATAACAGGGCTAGTTTATGCTGGTTGACACTACTTCAGGGCAAACGGTTTTTATTGAGACACTTTGAAGGTTCCTTTGGGTTTCTTTCAGGCGTTATTACCCACATGGCTATTACTAAAACACTTGGGAGTGTTTCTTTAGGCCTCACAAGCACCGGAGTGAGGTGGGAGGGGCCTAATTTCGCGCCTCAGATGGGCAGTTATTTTGACTAGAAGTTCAGGCTGTTTCACATGGAGGGTCCTGCTGCAGTTTGAGGGCCTATAAGAAGCTTTTCCCCACAAATCTGGTCCTAAGGGTGCAGGTAGGGCCACAGCAGAGTTTCTTTAACCGTTTTTTTTTTACTACTGTCGATCCGGTTTGGGCATTAAGGGGTTAATCGTTTATATTGCTAGTGGTGCAATCTTACTAATGCTTTAGGTACATACTGTAAACATTTCGAAAAGTTTTCTGCATTTTTTTCACTGTTTTTGCAAAATTGTGTGCCTTTTTTAATTCTTAAAGGCACAGTAACGTTTTTTTCAAAGTGTGTTTTTACTTGATTAAAGTGATTTCCAAGCCTGTTTATATTACTAGTCTGTTAAACATGTCTGACACCAAGGAAAGTCCTTGTTCAATGTGTTTAGAAACCATGGTGGAACCCCCTCTCAGAATGTGTCCCACTTGTACTGATATGTCTATACACTTTAAAGAACATATTGTTGCACTTAAAAATGTGGCCCAAGATGATTCTCAGACAGAAGGTAACGAGGTTAGCCCGTCAACCTCTCCCCAAGTGTCACAACCAGTTACGCCCGCTCAAGCGACGCCTAGCACCTCTAGTGCGTCTAACTCTTTTACCTTGCAAGACTTGGCGGCAGTTATGGATAATACCCTCTCAGTGTTCTTATCTAAACTGCCCGTGTTACTTGCAAAGCGTGATAGCTCTGTTTTAAGAACAGATAATGAGCATTCTGACGCTTTAGTAGCCGTATCCGATATACCCTCACAACACTCTGAAGTGGGGGCGAGGGATGTGCTGCCTGAGGGAGAAATTTCCGATTCAGGAAAGGTTTCTCCTCAGACAGATTCCGATACGTTGGCTTTGAAATTTAAACTAGAACACCTCCGCTTATTGCTCAGGGAGGTATTAGTTACTCTGGATGACTGCGACCCTACGGTGGTTCCAGAGAAATTGTGTAAAATGGACAAGTACCTAGAAGTTCCTTTTTACACTGATGTGTTCCCGGTCCCTAAGAGGATTGCGGATATCGTTACTAGGGAGTGGGATAAACCAGGTATTCCCTTCGTTCCCCCTCCTGTTTTTAAGAAAATGTTCCCCATATCTAACCCCATACGGGACTCGTGGCAGACGGTCCCTAAGGTGGAGGGGGCTGTTTCTTCACTTGCTAAACGCACAACTATACCTATAGAAGACAGTTGTGCTTTCAAAGACCCTATGGATAAAAAATTAGAGGGTTTACTTAAGAAAATTTTTGTTCAACAAGGTTTTCTTCTCCAACCTATTGCGTGCATTGTTCCTGTAACCACTGCAGCTGCTTTCTGGTTCGAGGCGCTGGAAGATGCGCTCCAGACGGAGACCTCATATGAGGACATTATGGACAGAATTAAGGCTCTTAAGCTGGCTAATTCTTTTATCACAGATGCCGCTTTCCAACTAGCTAAGTTAGCGGCAAAATATTCAGGTTTCGCCATTTTGGCGCGCAGGGCGCTATGGCTAAAGTCCTGGTCGGCCGATGTGTCGTCAAAATCCAAACTATTGAACATCCCTTTCAAAGGAAAGACCCTCCTCGGGCCTGAATTGAAAGAGATTATTTCAGAAATCACTGGGGGAAAAGACCATGCTCTCCCCCAGGACAAGTCCTTCAAGACAAAGAATAAACAAAATAATTTTCGTTCCTTTCGGAATTTCAGGAGCGGTCTCGCTTCATCCTCCCCTGCTGCAAAGCAAGAGGGTAACACTTCACAACCCAGGGCAGCCTGGAAACCTTACCAGGGCTGGAACAAGGGTAAACAGGCCAAGAAGCCTGCAGCTGCCTCCAAGACAGCATGATGGGGTAGCCCCAGATCCAGGACCGGATCTAGTAGGGGGCAGACTCTCTTCGCTCAGGCCTGGGCAAGAGATGTACACGATCCCTGGGCCTTAGAGATTGTATCCCAGGGATATCTTCTAGAATTCAAGGACTCCCCTCCAAGGGGAAGGTTCCACATTTCTCGTCTGTCTACAGACCAAACAAAGAAAGGCGTTGTTACGCTGTGTAGAAGACCTACATACAATGGGAGTGTTCCACCCAGTTCCAATTGCGGAACAAGGGCTGGGGTTTTACTCAAACCTGTTTGTGGTTCCAAAGAAAGAAGGAATTTTCAGACCAATCGTGGATCTAAAAATTCTAAACAAATTCCTCAGAGTCCCATCATTCAAGATGAAGACCATTCGGACAATCTTGCCAATGATCCAGGAGGGTCAATATATGAACACTGTGGATTTAAAGGATGCATATCTGCACATTTCTATCCACAAAGATCATCACCAGTTTCTCAGGTTCGCTTTTCTGGACAAGCATTACCAGTTTGTGGCTCTTCCTTTCGGGTTGGCCACTGCTCCCAGAATTTTCACAAAGGTGCTAGGGTCCCTCCTGGCGGTTCTAAGACCACGGGGCATAGCAGTGGCGCCTTATCTAGACAACATCTTAATTCAGGCGTCGACTTTCCAAAGAGCCAAGTCTCACACGGAAATTGTATTGGCCTTTCTGAGGTCTCACGGGTGGAAGGTGAACATCAAAAAGAGTTCTCTCTCTCCCCCCTCACAAGAGTTTCCTTCCTAGGAACTCTAATAGACTCGGTAGAAATGAAAATATTTCTGACGGAGGTCAGAAAGTTAAAACTCTTAACCACTTGCCGAGCCCTTCATGCCATTCCTCGGCCATCTGTAGCTCAGTGCATGGAGACAATCGGGCTAATGGTAGCGGCAATGGACATAGTCCCTTTTGCACGGATACACCTCAGACCACTGCAACTATTCATGCTCAAACAGTGGAATGGGGATTATGCAGATTTGTCTCCTCAAATACAGCTGGACCAGGGGACCAGAGATTCTCTTCTCTGGTGGTGGTCTCAGGATCACCTGTCTCAGGGAATGTGTTTCCGCAGACCAGAGTGGATCATCGTAACGACCGACGCCAGTCTGTTGGGCTGGGGCGCAGTCTGGGACTCCCTGAAAGCTCAGGGTTTATGGTCTCGAGAAGAAGCTCTTCTCCCGATAAACATTCTGGAACTGAGGGCGATATTCAACGCTCTCCAGGCATGGCCTCAGCTAGCTGCGGCCAAATTCATCAGATTTCAGTCGGACAACATCACGACTGTATCTTACGTCAATCATCAAGGGGGAACGAGGCGTTTCCTAGCAATAACGGAAGTAACCAAAATAATCAGGTGGGCGGAGGATCACTCCTGCCATCTCTCAGCAATTCACATCCCAGGAGTAGACAACTGGGATGCGGATTTTCTAAGTCGTCAGACTTTTCACCCGGGGGAGTGGGAACTCCACCCGGATGTATTTGCCCAGCTGACTCAGCTATGGGGCACTCCAGAATTGGATCTGATGGGGTCCCGTCAGAACACCAAGCTTCCTCTTTATGGGTCCAGATCCCGGGATCCCCAGGCGGTGCTGATAGATGCTCTAGCAGCGCCTTGGTCCTTCAATCTGGCCTATGTTTTTCCACCGTTTCCTCTCTTCCCTCGTCTGGTTGCCAGAATCAAGCAGGAGAGGGCTTTGGTGATTCTAATAGCGCCTGCGTGGCCACGCAGGACCTGGTATGCAGACCTAGTGGACATGTCATCTGTTCCACCATGGACACTACCAATGAGGCAGGACCTTCTAATACAAGGTCCTTTCAAACATCCAAATCTAATTTCTCTGCGTCTGACTGCTTGGAGATTGAACGCCTAATTCTATCAAAGCGTGGTTTCTCTGAGTCCGTTATTGATACCCTGATTCAGGCTAGAAAGCCTGTCACCAGGAAAATCTACCATAAGATTTGGCGAAAATATATTTTTTGGTGCGAATCCAAGGGTCACTCATGGAGTAAGATTAGGATTCCCAGGATATTGTCCTTTCTCCAAGAAGGATTGGATAAAGGATTATCAGCTAGTTCCTTAAAAGGACAGATATCTGCTTTGTCTATTCTTTTACACAAACGTCTGGCAGAGGTACCAGACGTTCAAGCGTTTAGTCAGGCTTTAGTCAGAATCGAGCCTGCTTATAGACCTGTGGCTCCGCCATGGAGTCTGAATTTAGTTCTTTCAGTTCTGCAAGGGGTTCCGTTTGAACCTTTTACATTCCATAGATATTAAACATTTCTCTTGGAAAGTTTTGTTTTTGGTAGCTATCTCTTCTGCTCGAAGAGTTTCAGAGTTATCTGCTTTACAGTGTTATTCACCTTACCTGGTTTTCCATGCAGATAAGATAGTTTTGCGTACCAAACCCGGTTTTCTTCCTAAAGTTGTGTCCTATAAGAATATTAATCAGGAAATTGTTGTTCCTTCTCTGTGTCCTAATCCTTCTTCGAAGAAGGAACGTCTGTTACACAATCTTGATGTGGTTCGTGCTTTAAAGTTCTATTTACAAGCAACTAATGATTTCAGACAAACACCTTCATTGTTTGTTATCTATTCTGGTAAGAGGAGAGGTCAGAAGGCGACTGCTACCTCTCTTTCCTTTTGGCTGAAAAGCATCATCCGTTTGGCCTATGAGACTGCTGGCCAGCAGCCTCCCGAAACAATTACTGCTCATTCTACCAGAGCAGTGGCTTCCACATGGGCTTTTAAAAACGAGGCTTCTGTTGAACAGATTTGCAAGGCAGCGACTTGGTCTTTGCTGCATACTTTTTACAAATTTTACAAATTCGATACTTTTGCTTCTTCGGAGGCTATTTTTGGGAGAAAGGTTTTGCAAGCAGTGGTGCCTTCCGTTTAAGATACCTGTCTTGTTCCCTCCCTTCATCCGTGTCCTAAAGCTTTGGTATTGCTATCCCACAAGTAAAGGATGAATCCGTGGACTCGATACATCTTACAAGAGAAAACAGAATTTATGCTTACCTGATAAATTACTTTCTCTTGTGATGTATCGAGTCCACGGCCCGCCCTGGCTATTAAGTCAGGTAGTTTTTTGTTTAAACTACAGTCACCACTGCACCCTATGGTTTCTCCTTTTTCTTCCTAACCTTCGGTCGAATGACTGGGGGGTGGAGCTAGAGGGGGAGCTATATGGACAGCTCTGCTGTGTGCTCTCTTTGCCACTTCCTGTTGGGAAGGAGAATATCCCACAAGTAAAGGATGAATCCGTGGACTCGATACATGACAAGAGAAAGTAATTTATCAGGTAAGCATAAATTCAGTTTTTTCTCTTGGTATTCTTAGTTTAAACTAAACATAGGTAGGCTCATATGCTAATTTCTAAGCCTTTGAGGGCTGCCTCTTATCACATGCTTTTTAAATCTCTTCAACACAAAGAGACAGAAAGTACACGTGGGCTATATAGATAACACTGTGTTCAGGCACAGAAAGTTATTTAAGATCTAGCACAATACAATGCTAAATTTAAGACAATAGATAATAAACAGTCACAGTCATGTGATCAGGGGGCTGGAAGAAGGTTCCTAGATACTAGGTAATCACAAAGGTAAAAAGTACATTAAAGGGATGGTAAACTCAGTATAGGGTGAATATGTTATAGGTATTATCAAATATTATTACATTTTCTCATGAAATTTCACTAAAAACATGAAATAGCCATTTACTTACAATTTACAACTAAAGAATATATCCGTTCCGTAAAATCGCCAGCCCACCGTGACGTCACATTAAATTTTCCTGCCTGTGTCCAATCATCTATCCAGTCGCTAGACAGGCTCTTTACCGTACAATTTATTTGCGCATGCGCCCTAACGATCACTTCCGACGATCCTAGCAACCAATCAACATCCTCTCAATCCGTCTAAGAATTTGCGCGTGCACGTTCGATTTAACGCATGCGTCTTAGGTTATTTTTCACTATCCTAACAATAAAAAAAGTTATTAACCCCTAAACCGCCGCTCCCGGACTCCGCCGCCACCTAATAAAGTTATTAACCGCTAAACCGCTGCCAGCTATATTAAATCTATAACCCCCTAATGTGAGCCCCTACCCCACCGCCATCTATTTTAAAATTATTAACCCCTAATCTAATCCCCCTACCCCGCCGCCAGCTATATTAAATTATTTAACCCCTAATCTAATCCCCCTACCCCGCCGCCAGCTATATTAAATTATTTAACCCCTAATCTAATCCCCCTACCCCGCCGCCAGCTAATTAAATTATTTAACCCCTAATCTAATCCCCCTACCCCGCCGCCAGCTATATTTAATTTAAACCCTAATCTAATCCCCCTACCCCGCCGCCAGCTATATTAAATTATTTAACCCCTAAAATGCTAAACTATCCCTACCACTAAACCTAAGTCTAACCCTACAAATAGCCCTGAAAAGGGCTTTTTGCGTGGCATTACCCCAAAGTAAACTGCTCTATTGCTAGCCCTTAAAAGGGCTTTTTGCTCGGCATGCCCCAAAGAAAACTGCTCTTTTACCAGCCATTGAAAGGGCTTTTGGTGGGGCTTCGTCACAAAGTAATCAGCTCTTTTGCATCTAATCTACATCCCCCTACACCGCGGCCACCTATAATAAATGTATTAACCCCTAATTTAATCCCCCTACACCGCCGCCTATATTAAACACATTAACCCCTAATCTAATCCCCCTACACCGCAGCCAGCTATATTAACTATATTAACCCTAATTATATTAGGGTTAATATAGTTAATATCGTTATTATATTATCTATATATTAAGTATAATAACCCTATCTAACTGGAACATCCCTAACTAAACTCTTATTAAAATAAATCTAATATTAATATTATTAATTAAAATATTCCTATTTAAATCTAAATACTTACCTAAAAAATAAACCCTAAGATAGCTACAATGTAATTAATAATTACATTGTAGCTATTTTAGGGTTTATATTTATTTTACAGGTATCTTGGTATTTATTTTAACTAGGTACAATAGCTATTAAATAGTTAATAACTATTTAATAGCTACCTAGTTTCAAATAATTACCAATTTACCTGTAAAATAAATCCTAACCTAAGTTACAAATACACCTACACTATCAATAAATTAAATAAACTACAAATATCTAAACTAAAATACAATAAAATAATCTAAACTAAATTACACAAAAAAACAAACACTAAATTACAAAAAATAAAAAAAAATATTACAAGATTTTTAAGCTAATTACACATATTCTAAGCCCCCTAATAAAATAATAAACCCCCAAAATAAAAAAATTTCCCTGCCCTATTCTAAATTAAAAAAGTTAGCTCTTTTACCTTACCAGCCCTTTAAAAGGGCCTTTTGCGGGGCATGCCCCAAAGAAAACTGCTCTTTTGCCTGAAAAAAAAAACACAATACCACCCCCAACATTACAACCCACCACCCACATACCCCTAATCTAACCCAAACCCCCCTTAAATAAACCTAACACTACCCCCCTGAAGATCTACCTACCTTGTATTCACCCAGCCGAGCAGAACTCTTCATCCGATCCGGGCGATGTCTTCAATCAAGCTGCAGAGAGTCTTCTTCCATCCGGCGATTATTAATTACATTGTAGCTATCTTAGGGTTTATTTTATAGGTAAGTATTTAGATTTAAATAGGAATATTTTAATTAATAATATTAATATTTTATTTTAATAAGAGTTTAGTTAGGGATGTTCGAGTTAGATAGGGTTATTATACTTAATATATAGATAATATAATAACGATATTAACTATATTAACCCTAATATAATTAGGGTTAATATAGTTAATATATATAATATAATAACTATATTAACCCTAATATAATTAGGGTTAATATAGTTAATATAGCTGGCGGCGGTGTAGGGGGATTAGATTAGGGGTTAATGTGTTTAATATAGGCGGTGGCGGTGTAGGGGGATTAAATTAGGGGTTAATACATTTTATTATAGGTGGCCGCGGTGTAGGGGGATGTAGATTAGATGCAAAAGAGCTGATTACTTTGTGACAAAGCCCCACCAAAAGCCCTTTTAAGGGCTGGCAATAGAGCAATTTACTTTGGGGCAATGCCACGCAAAAAGCCCTTTTCAGGGCTATTTGTAGGGTTAGATTTAGGTTTAGTGGTAGGGATAGTTTAGTATTTTAGGGGTTAAATAATTTAATATAGCTGGCGGCGGGGTAGGGGGATTAAATTAGGGGTTAATAATTTTAAAATAGATGGCGGCGGGGTAGGAGCTCACTTTAGGGTGTAGGTAAGGTAGATGGCGGCGGTGTAAGGGGCTCACTTTAGGGGGTAGTTTAATATTGTTGGCGACGTTGTAGGGGGATCACATTAGGGGGTAGTTAATGTAGTTGGTGGCGGGGTCCGGGAGCGGCGGTTTAGGGGTTAAATATTTATTAGGGCTTGCGGCGGGGGATCGCGGTTGACAGGTAGACATTGCGAATGCGTTAGGTGCAAACGAATGCGCATGCGTTAAAAATTAGAATATCGGGAACGAGCAATCAGTATGACGGGTGGAGAGAGGACAAAGGACATAGTGTTGTTACGGGCATATAAGAGGGGCGGGGAGATGCGGAGCAAACAGGTTACAAAACATTAGGAAAATTGAGGATAAATTACATATAAATATAAAAAAAGAATAATGCGGTTTGATCATATATACCTATAGCAGTGTAAATATGAAATTGTAAAGTAAATGAGTTTACCATCCCTTTAATATAACTGTGTTGGTTATGCAAAACTGGGGAATGAGTAATAAAGGGATTATCTATCTTTTAAAACAATAACAATTCTATGGTTGACTGTCCCTTTAACTTATCAGCAGTGCACTGCGGGTCCAGAGCAGAACATCTACGGTGTGTTTAACCACTTTGTGGGGGTTAAATACACAGTATAGCAGGGTCTACAGTCGAACAATTACATGCTCTATTGGATTACAGCATGTAGTTTTTTTCTTACTATAGTGGCCCTTTAAGAGCCACATAATTGTAATTTGTAAATGTTAAATATCTAGTTAATTAGATATTTAAAAAAAGAGAGACCATGTTATAGTACTATAACAGTTTTGTGTCTAGGTCAGTATATGAGGATACATACTCGAGCTAAGTGTAATAAATAATGAGACCAGAAAAGTAGTATGTTGGATGGTACCATGTTATACTAACAATGTTTTACTGATTGCTGAAAAACTCCTTAAAGGACCACTCAATGCAATATAATTGCATAATAGGTACATACTAAAAAGACAATGCTTTATTACCTACTCTAAATTTCAAATAAGCAGATTTTTTTTTTTTTCTGAATGATTTATTTTTCTTTCATGTAATTAGCAAGAGTCCATGAGCTAGTTGCGTATGGGATATACATTCCTACCAGGAGGGGCAAAGTTTCCCAAACCTCAAAATGCCTACAAATACACCCCTCACCACACCCACAAATCAGTTTTACAAACTTTGCCTCCTATGGAGGTGGTGAAGTAAGTTTGTGCTAGATTCTACGTTGATATGCGCTCCGCAGCAGGTTGGAGCCTGGTTTTCCTCTCAGCGTGCAGTGAATGTCAGAGGGATGTGAGGAGAGTATTGCCTATTTGAATTCAATTATCTCCTTCTACGGGGTCTATTTCATAGGTTCTCTGTTATCGGTCGTAGAGATTCATCTCTTACCTCCCTTTTCAGATCGACGATATACTCTTATATATATATATATACCATTACCTCTGCTGATTTTCGCTTCAGTACTGGTTTGGCTTTCTACAACATGTAGATGAGTGTCCTGGGGTAAGTAAGTCTTATTTTCTGTGACACTCTAAGCTATGGTTGGGCACTTTTTTATAAAGTTCTAAATATATGTATTCAAACATTTATTTGCCTTGACTCAGGATGTTCAACATTCCTTATTTTCAGACAGTCAGTTTCATATTTGGGATAATGCATTTGAATAAAACAATTTTTTTCTTACCTTAAAATTTGACTTTCCCTGTGGGCTGTTAGGCTCGCGGGGGCTGAAAATGCTTCATTTTATTGCGTCATTCTTGGCGCAGACTTTTTTGGCGCAAATTTTTTTTTCTGTTTCCGGCGTCATACGTGTCGCCGGAAGTTGCGTCATTTTTGACGTTCTTTTGCGCCAAAAATGTCGGCGTTCCGGATGTGGCGTCATTTTTGGCGCCAAAAGCATTTAGGCGCCAAATAATGTGGGCGTCTTATTTGGCGCTAAAAAAATATGGGCGTCACTTTTGTCTCCACATTATTTAAGTCTCATTTCTTCTGTTATGTGTGATCAGTCCACGGGTCATCATTACTTCTGGGATATAACTCCTCCCCAACAGGAAATGCAAGAGGATTCACCCAGCAGAGCTGCATATAGCTCCTCCCCTCTACGTCAGTCCCAGTCATTCTCTTGCACCCAACGACTAGATAGGATGTGTGAGAGGACTATGGTGATTATACTTAGTTTTTATGACTTCAATCAAAAGTTTGTTATTTTAAAATAGCACCGGAGCGTGTTATTACTTCTCTGGCAGAGTTTGAGGAAGAATCTGTCAGAGTTTTTTACTATGATTTTAACCGGAGTAGTTAAGATCATATTGCTGTTCTCGGCCATCTGAGGGAGGTAAAGGCTTCAGATCAGGGGACAGCGGGCAGATGAATCTGCATTGAGGTATGTAGCAGTTTTTATTTTCTGAATGGAATTGATGAGAAAATCCTGCCATACCGTTAAAATGACATGTATGTATACACTTCAGTATTCTGGGGATGGTATTTCACCGGAACTACTCTGTTAAAGGTCACTAATCCTTTTTAATAACTATTTATCATGTTAAACGTTTTTGCTGGAATGTAGAATCGTTTACATTGCTGAGGTACTGTGTGAATAAATATTTGGGCATTATTTTCCACTTGGCAGTTTTTTTACTTTAATTGTGACAGTTTCGTTTCTCTTCACTGCTGTGTGGGAGAGGGAGGGGCCGTTTTTGGCGCTCTTTGCTACGCATCAAAAAATACCAGTCAGTTACTTTTATATTTCCTGCATGATCCGGTTCATCTCTGATAGATCTCAGGGGTCTTCAACCTTCTTTGAAGGGAGGTAAATTCTCTCAGCAGAGCTGTGAGAATTCTTATAGTGACTGTGAATAAAAACGTTGCTTTGTATTTTTTATGTCAAATTTAATTATTGTTATTTTACTAATGGGAACAAACCTTTGCTAAAAGTTTTGTTGTTTTAAAGTTTGATGCTATAACTGTTTTTCAGTTTATTATTTCAACTGTCATTTAATCGTTAGTACCTCTTTGAGGCACAGTACGTTTTTTGCTAAAAAAGATTATAACCAAGTTGTAAGTTTTTTGCTAGTGTGTTAGACATGTCTGACTCAGAGGAAGATATCTGTGTCATTTGTTCCAATGCCAAGGTGGAGCCCAATAGAAATTTATGTACTAACTGTATTGATGCTACTTTAAATAAAAGTCAATCTGTACAATGTGAACAAATTTCACCAAACAGCGAGGGGAGAGTTATGCCGACTAACTCGCCTCACGCGGCAGTACCTGCATCTCCCGCCCGGGAGGTGCGTGATATTTTGGCGCCTAGTACATCTGGGCGGCCATTACAGATAACATTACAAGATATGGCTACTGTTATGACTGAAGTTTTGTCTAAATTACCAGAACTAAGAGGCAAGCGTGATCACTCTGGGGTGAGAACAGAGTGCGCTGACAATGCTAGGGCCATGTCTGATACTGCGTCACAGCTCGCAGAGCATGAGGACGGAGAGCTTCATTCTGTGGGTGACGGTTCTGATCCAAACAGATTGGACTCAGATATTTCAAATTTTAAATTTAAATTGGAGAACCTCCGTGTATTACTAGGGGAGGTCTTAGCAGCTCTCAACGATTGTAACACCGTTGCAATACCAGAGAAACTGTGTAGGTTGGATAAATACTTTGCGGTACCGGCGAGTACTGACGTTTTTCCTATACCTAAGAGACTAACTGAAATTGTTACTAAGGAGTGGGATAGACCCGGTGTGCCGTTCTCACCCCCTCCAATATTTAGAAAGATGTTTCCAATAGACGCCACCACTCGGGACTTATGGCAAACGGTCCCCAAGGTGGAGGGAGCAGTTTCTACTTTAGCTAAGCGTACCACTATCCCGGTGGAGGATAGCTGTGCTTTCTCAGATCCAATGGATAAAAAATTAGAGGGTTACCTTAAGAAAATGTTTGTTCAACAAGGTTTTATATTACAACCCCTTGCATGTATCGCGCCGATTACGGCTGCGGCAGCATTTTGGATTGAGTCGCTTGAAGAGAACCTTAGTTCATCTACGCTAGACGACATTACGGACAGGCTTAGAGTCCTTAAACTAGCTAATTCCTTCATTTCGGAGGCCGTAGTACATTTAACCAAACTTACGGCTGAGAACTCAGGATTCGCCATACAGGCACGTAGGGCGCTGTGGCTAAAATCCTGGTCAGCTGATGTTACTTCTAAGTCCAAATTACTTAATATACCTTTCAAGGGGCAGTCTTTATTTGGGCCCGGTTTGAAAGAGATTATCGCTGACATTACAGGAGGTAAGGGCCACGCCCTACCTCAAGACAAAGCCAAAGCTAAGGCTAGACAGTCTAATTTTCGTCCCTTTCGGAACTTCAAAACAGGAGCAGCATCAACCTCCACTGCACCAAAACAGGAAGGAGCTGTTGCTCGTTACAGGCAAGGCTGGAAGCCTAACCAGTCCTGGAACAAGAGCAAGCAGGCCAGGAAACCTGCTGCTGCCCCAAAGACAGCATGAACCGAGAGCCCCCGATCCGGGACCGGATCTAGTGGGGGGCAGACTCTCTCTCTTCGCCCAGGCCTGGGCAAGAGATGTTCAGGATCCCTGGGCACTAGAGATCATATCTCAGGGATACCTTCTAGACTTCAAATTATCTCCCCCAAGAGGGAGATTTCATCTGTCAAGGTTGTCAACAAACCAGATAAAGAAAGAAGCGTTTCTACGCTGCGTACAAGATCTGTTAATAATGGGAGTGATCCATCCGGTTCCGCGGTCGGAACAAGGACAAGGGTTCTACTCAAACCTGTTTGTGGTTCCCAAAAAAGAGGGAACTTTCAGGCCAATCTTAGATTTAAAGATTCTAAACAAATTCCTAAGAGTTCCATCGTTCAAAATGGAAACTATTCGGACAATCTTACCCATGATCCAAGAGGGTCAGTACATGACCACAGTGGATTTAAAGGATGCTTACCTTCACATACCGATCCACAAAGATCATCACCGGTATCTAAGGTTTGCCTTCTTAGACAGGCACTACCAGTTTGTAGCTCTTCCATTCGGATTGGCTACGGCTCCAAGAATCTTCACAAAGGTTCTGGGTGCCCTTCTGGCGGTACTAAGACCGCGAGGGATTTCGGTAGCTCCATACCTAGACGACATTCTAATACAAGCTTCAAGCTTTCAAACTGCCAAGTCTCATACAGAGTTAGTTCTGGCATTTCTAAGGTCGCATGGATGGAAAGTGAACGAAAAGAAGAGTTCTCTTTTTCCTCTCACAAGAGTTCCATTCTTGGGGACTCTTATAGATTCTGTAGAAATGAAGATTTACCTGACAGAGGACAGGTTAACAAAGCTTCAAAATGCATGCCGTGTCCTTCATTCCATTCAACACCCGTCAGTAGCTCAATGCATGGAGGTGATCGGCTTAATGGTAGCGGCAATGGACATAGTACCTTTTGCACGCCTACACCTCAGACCTCTGCAATTATGCATGCTAAGTCAGTGGAATGGGGATTACTCAGATTTGTCCCCTACTCTGAATCTGAATCAAGAGACCAGAAATTCTCTTCTATGGTGGCTTCATCGGCCACACCTGTCCAGGGGGATGCCATTCAGCAGGCCAGACTGGACAATTGTAACAACAGACGCCAGCCTACTAGGTTGGGGCGCTGTCTGGAATTCTCTGAAGGCTCAGGGACTATGGAATCAGGAGGAGAGTCTCCTTCCAATAAACATTCTGGAATTGAGAGCAGTTCTCAATGCCCTTCTAGCTTGGCCCCAATTAACAACTCGGGGGTTCATCAGGTTTCAGTCGGACAACATCACGACTGTAGCTTACATCAACCATCAGGGAGGGACAAGAAGCTCCCTAGCAATGGTGGAAGTATCAAAGATAATTCGCTGGGCAGAGTCTCACTCTTGCCACCTGTCAGCAATCCACATCCCGGGAGTGGAGAACTGGGAGGCGGATTTCTTGAGTCGCCAGACTTTTCATCCGGGGGAGTGGGAACTTCATCCGGAGGTCTTTGCCCAAATACTTCGACGTTGGGGCAAACCAGAGATAGATCTCATGGCGTCTCGCCAGAACGCCAAACTTCCTCGCTACGGGTCCAGATCCAGGGATCCGGGAGCGGTTCTGATAGATGCTTTGACAGCACCTTGGAACTTCGGGATGGCTTATGTGTTTCCACCCTTTCCGCTGCTTCCTCGATTGATTGCCAAAATCAAGCAGGAGAGAGCATCAGTGATTCTAATAGCGCCTGCATGGCCACGCAGGACTTGGTATGCAGATCTAGTGGACATGTCATCCTGTCCGCCTTGGTCTCTACCTCTAAGACAGGACCTTCTGATACAGGGTCCATTCAAACATCAAAATCTAACTTCTCTGAAGCTGACTGCTTGGAAATTGAACGTTTGATTTTATCAAAACGTGGTTTTTCTGAGTCGGTTATTGATACCCTGATACAGGCTAGGAAGCCTGTTACCAGAAAGATTTACCATAAAATATGGCGTAAATACCTATACTGGTGCGAATCCAAACATTACTCCTGGAGTAAGGTTAGGATCTCTAGGATATTGTCTTTTCTACAAGAAGGGTTAGAAAAGGGTTTATCAGCTAGTTCATTAAAGGGACAGATTTCAGCTCTGTCCATCTTGTTACACAGGCGTCTGTCAGAAAATCCAGACGTCCAGGCTTTTTGTCAGGCTTTAGCTAGGATCAAGCCTGTGTTTAAAGCTGTTGCTCCGCCATGGAGTTTAAACTTAGTTCTTAACGTTTTACAGGGTGTTCCATTTGAACCCCTTCATTCCATTGATATAAAATTGTTATCTTGGAAAGTTCTGTTTTTAATGGCTATTTCCTCGGCTCGAAGAGTCTCTGAGTTATCAGCCTTACATTGTGATTCTCCTTATCTGATTTTTCACTCAGACAAGGTAGTTCTGCGTACTAAACCTGGGTTCTTACCTAAGGTGGTCACTAACAGGAATATCAATCAAGAGATTGTTGTTCCATCCTTGTGTCCAAATCCTTCTTCAAAGAAGGAACGTCTTCTACACAATCTGGATGTAGTTCGTGCCCTCAAGTTCTACTTGCAGGCAACTAAAGATTTTCGCCAAACTTCTTCCCTGTTTGTCGTTTATTCTGGACAGAGGAGAGGTCAAAAAGCTTCTGCTACCTCTCTCTCTTTTTGGCTTCGTAGCATAATACGTTTAGCCTATGAGACTGCTGGTCAGCAGCCTCCTGAAAGAATTACAGCTCACTCCACTAGAGCTGTGGCTTCCACTTGGGCCTTTAAGAATGAGGCCTCTGTTGAACAGATTTGCAAGGCTGCAACTTGGTCTTCGCTTCATACTTTTTCCAAATTTTACAAATTTGACACTTTTGCTTCTTCGGAGGCTATTTTTGGGAGAAAGGTTCTTCAGGCAGTGGTTCCTTCTATATAATGAGCCTGCCTATCCCTCCCGTCATCCGTGTACTTTTGCTTTGGTATTGGTATCCCAGAAGTAATGATGACCCGTGGACTGATCACACATAACAGAAGAAAACATAATTTATGCTTACCTGATAAATTCCTTTCTTCTGTTGTGTGATCAGTCCACGGCCCGCCCTGTTTTAAGGCAGGTAAATATCTTTTAAATTATACTCCAGTCACCACTTCACCCTTGGTTACTCCTTTCTCGTTGATTCTTGGTCGAATGACTGGGACTGACGTAGAGGGGAGGAGCTATATGCAGCTCTGCTGGGTGAATCCTCTTGCATTTCCTGTTGGGGAGGAGTTATATCCCAGAAGTAATGATGACCCGTGGACTGATCACACAACAGAAGAAAGGAATTTATCAGGTAAGCATAAATTATGTTTCTTCTGTTATGTGTGATCAGTCCACGGGTCATCATTACTTCTGGGATATAACTCCTCCCCAACAGGAAATGCAAGAGGATTCACCCAGCAGAGCTGCATATAGCTCCTCCCCTCTACGTCAGTCCCAGTCATTCTCTTGCACCCAACGACTAGATAGGATGTGTGAGAGGACTATGATGATTATACTTAGTTTTTATGACTTCAATCAAAAGTTTGTTATTTTAAAATAGCACCGGAGCGTGTTATTACTTCTCTGGCAGAGTTTGAGGAAGAATCTGTCAGAGTTTTTTACTATGATTTTAACCGGAGTAGTTAAGATCATATTGCTGTTCTCGGCCATCTGAGGGAGGTAAAGGCTTCAGATCAGGGGACAGCGGGCAGATGAATCTGCATTGAGGTATGTAGCAGTTTTTATTTTCTGAATGGAATTGATGAGAAAATCCTGCCATACCGTTAAAATGACATGTATGTATACACTTCAGTATTCTGGGGATGGTATTTCACCGGAACTACTCTGTTAAAGGTCACTAATCCTTTTTAATAACTATTTATCATGTTAAACGTTTTTGCTGGAATGTAGAATCGTTTACATTGCTGAGGTACTGTGTGAATAAATATTTGGGCATTATTTTCCACTTGGCAGTTTTTTTGCTTTAATTGTGACAGTTTCGTTTCTCTTCACTGCTGTGTGGGAGAGGGAGGGGCCGTTTTTGGCGCTCTTTGCTACGCATCAAAAAATACCAGTCAGTTACTTTTATATTTCCTGCATGATCCGGTTCATCTCTGATAGATCTCAGGGGTCTTCAAACTTCTTTGAAGGGAGGTAAATTCTCTCAGCAGAGCTGTGAGAATTCTTTTAGTGACTGTGAATAAAAACGTTGCTTTGTATTTTTTATGTCAAATTTAATTATTATTATTTTACTAATGGGAACAAACCTTTGCTAAAAGTTTTGTTGTTTTAAAGTTTGATGCTATAACTGTTTTTCAGTTCATTATTTCAACTGTCATTTAATCGTTAGTACCTCTTTGAGGCACAGTACGTTTTTTGCTAAAAAAAGATTATAACCAAGTTGTAAGTTTTTTGCTAGTGTGTTAAACATGTCTGACTCAGAGGAAGATATCTGTGTCATTTGTTCCAATGCCAAGGTGGAGCCCAATAGAAATTTATGTACTAACTGTATTGATGCTACTTTAAATAAAAGTCAATCTGTACAATGTGAACAAATTTCACCAAACAGCGAGGGGAGAGTTATGCCGACTAACTCGCCTCACGCGGCAGTACCTGCATCTCCCGCCCGGGAGGTGCGTGATATTTTGGCGCCTAGTACATCTGGGCGGCCATTACAGATAACATTACAAGATATGGCTACTGTTATGACTGAAGTTTTGTCTAAATTACCAGAACTAAGAGGCAAGCGTGATCACTCTGGGGTGAGAACAGAGTGCGCTGACAATGCTAGGGCCATGTCTGATACTGCGTCACAGCTCGCAGAGCATGAGGACGGAGAGCTTCATTCTGTGGGTGACGGTTCTGATCCAAACAGATTGGACTCAGATATTTCAAATTTTAAATTTAAATTGGAGAACCTCCGTGTATTACTAGGGGAGGTCTTAGCAGCTCTCAACGATTGTAACACCGTTGCAATACCAGAGAAACTGTGTAGGTTGGATAAATACTTTGCGGTACCGGCGAGTACTGACGTTTTTCCTATACCTAAGAGACTAACTGAAATTGTTACTAAGGAGTGGGATAGACCCGGTGTGCCGTTCTCATCCCCTCCAATATTTAGAAAGATGTTTCCAATAGACGCCACCACTCGGGACTTATGGCAAACGGTCCCCAAGGTGGAGGGAGCAGTTTCTACTTTAGCTAAGCGTACCACTATCCCGGTGGAGGATAGCTGTGCTTTCTCAGATCCAATGGATAAAAAATTAGAGGGTTACCTTAAGAAAATGTTTGTTCAACAAGGTTTTATTTTACAACCCCTTGCATGTATCGCGCCGATTACGGCTGCGTCAGCATTTTGGATTGAGTCGCTTGAAGAGAACCTTAGTTCATCTACGCTAGACGACATTACGGACAGGCTTAGAGTCCTTAAACTAGCTAATTCCTTCATTTCGGAGGCCGTAGTACATTTAACCAAACTTACGGCTAAGAACTCAGGATTCGCCATACAGGCACGTAGGGCGCTGTGGCTAAAATCCTGGTCAGCTGATGTTACTTCTAAGTCCAAATTACTTAATATACCTTTCAAGGGGCAGTCTTTATTTGGGCCCGGTTTGAAAGAGATTATCGCTGACATTACAGGAGGTAAGGGCCACGCCCTACCTCAAGACAAAGCCAAAGCTAAGGCTAGACAGTCTAATTTTCGTCCCTTTCGGAACTTCAAAACAGGAGCAGCATCAACCTCCACTGCACCAAAACAGGAAGGAGCTGTTGCTCGTTACAGGCAAGGCTGGAAGCCTAACCAGTCCTGGAACAAGAGCAAGCAGGCCAGGAAACCTGCTGCTGCCCCAAAGACAGCATGAACCGAGAGCCCCCGATCCGGGACCGGATCTAGTGGGGGGCAGACTCTCTCTCTTCGCCCAGGCCTGGGCAAGAGATGTTCAGGATCCCTGGGCACTAGAGATCATATCTCAGGGATACCTTCTAGACTTCAAATTATCTCCCCCAAGAGGGAGATTTCATCTGTCAAGGTTGTCAACAAACCAGATAAAGAAAGAAGCGTTTCTACGCTGCGTACAAGATCTGTTAATAATGGGAGTGATCCATCCGGTTCCGCGGTCGGAACAAGGACAAGGGTTCTACTCAAACCTGTTTGTGGTTCCCAAAAAAGAGGGAACTTTCAGGCCAATCTTAGATTTAAAGATTCTAAACAAATTCCTAAGAGTTCCATCGTTCAAAATGGAAACTATTCGGACAATCTTACCCATGATCCAAGAGGGTCAGTACATGACCACAGTGGATTTAAAGGATGCTTACCTTCACATACCGATCCACAAAGATCATCACCGGTATCTACGGTTTGCCTTCTTAGACAGGCACTACCAGTTTGTAGCTCTTCCATTCGGATTGGCTACGGCTCCAAGAATCTTCACAAAGGTTCTGGGTGCCCTTCTGGCGGTACTAAGACCGCGAGGGATTTCGGTAGCTCCATACCTAGACGACATTCTAATACAAGCTTCAAGCTTTCAAACTGCCAAGTCTCATACAGAGTTAGTTCTGGCATTTCTAAGGTCGCATGGATGGAAAGTAAACGAAAAGAAGAGTTCTCTTTTTCCTCTCACAAGAGTTCCATTCTTGGGGACTCTTATAGATTCTGTAGAAATGAAGATTTACCTGACAGAGGACAGGTTAACAAAGCTTCAAAATGCATGCCGTGTCCTTCATTCCATTCAACACCCGTCAGTAGCTCAATGCATGGAGGTGATCGGCTTAATGGTAGCGGCAATGGACATAGTACCTTTTGCACGCCTACACCTCAGACCTCTGCAATTAGGCATGCTAAGTCAGTGGAATGGGGATTACTCAGATTTGTCCCCTACTCTGAATCTGAATCAAGAGACCAGAAATTCTCTTCTATGGTGGCTTCATCGGCCACACCTGTCCAGGGGGATGCCATTCAGCAGGCCAGACTGGACAATTGTAACAACAGACGCCAGCCTACTAGGTTGGGGCGCTGTCTGGAATTCTCTGAAGGCTCAGGGACTATGGAATCAGGAGGAGAGTCTCCTTCCAATAAACATTCTGGAATTGAGAGCAGTTCTCAATGCCCTTCTAGCTTGGCCCCAATTAACAACTCGGGGGTTCATCAGGTTTCAGTCGGACAACATCACGACTGTAGCTTACATCAACCATCAGGGAGGGACAAGAAGCTCCCTAGCAATGGTGGAAGTATCAAAGATAATTCGCTGGGCAGAGTCTCACTCTTGCCACCTGTCAGCAATCCACATCCCGGGAGTGGAGAACTGGGAGGCGGATTTCTTGAGTCGCCAGACTTTTCATCCGGGGGAGTGGGAACTTCATCCGGAGGTCTTTGCCCAAATACTTCGACGTTGGGGCAAACCAGAGATAGATCTCATGGCGTCTCGCCAGAACGCCAAACTTCCTCGCTACGGGTCCAGATCCAGGGATCCGGGAGCGGTTCTGATAGATGCTTTGACAGCACCTTGGAACTTCGGGATGGCTTATGTGTTTCCACCCTTTCCGCTGCTTCCTCGATTGATTGCCAAAATCAAACAGGAGAGAGCATCAGTGATTCTAATAGCGCCTGCATGGCCACGCAGGACTTGGTATGCAGATCTAGTGGACATGTCATCCTGTCCGCCTTGGTCTCTACCTCTAAGACAGGACCTTCTGATACAGGGTCCATTCAAACATCAAAATCTAACTTCTCTGAAGCTGACTGCTTGGAAATTGAACGTTTGATTTTATCAAAACGTGGTTTTTCTGAGTCGGTTATTGATACCCTGATACAGGCTAGGAAGCCTGTTACCAGAAAGATTTACCATAAAATATGGCGTAAATACCTATACTGGTGCGAATCCAAACATTACTCCTGGAGTAAGGTTAGGATCTCTAGGATATTGTCTTTTCTACAAGAAGGGTTAGAAAAGGGTTTATCAGCTAGTTCATTAAAGGGACAGATTTCAGCTCTGTCCATCTTGTTACACAGGCGTCTGTCAGAAAATCCAGACGTCCAGGCTTTTTGTCAGGCTTTAGCTAGGATCAAGCCTGTGTTTAAAGCTGTTGCTCCGCCATGGAGTTTAAACTTAGTTCTTAACGTTTTACAGGGTGTTCCTTTTGAACCCCTTCATTCCATTGATATAAAATTGTTATCTTGGAAAGTTCTGTTTTTAATGGCTATTTCCTCGGCTCGAAGAGTCTCTGAGTTATCAGCCTTACATTGTGATTCTCCTTATCTGATTTTTCACTCAGACAAGGTAGTTCTGCGTACTAAACCTGGGTTCTTACCTAAGGTGGTCACTAACAGGAATATCAATCAAGAGATTGTTGTTCCATCCTTGTGTCCAAATCCTTCTTCAAAGAAGGAACGTCTTCTACACAATCTGGATGTAGTTCGTGCCCTCAAGTTCTACTTGCAGGCAACTAAAGATTTTCGCCAAACTTCTTCCCTGTTTGTCGTTTATTCTGGACAGAGGAGAGGTCAAAAAGCTTCTGCTACCTCTCTCTCTTTTTGGCTTCGTAGCATAATACGTTTAGCCTATGAGACTGCTGGTCAGCAGCCTCCTGAAAGAATTACAGCTCACTCCACTAGAGCTGTGGCTTCCACTTGGGCCTTTAAGAATGAGGCCTCTGTTGAACAGATTTGCAAGGCTGCAACTTGGTCTTCGCTTCATACTTTTTCCAAATTTTACAAATTTGACACTTTTGCTTCTTCGGAGGCTATTTTTGGGAGAAAGGTTCTTCAGGCAGTGGTTCCTTCTATATAATGAGCCTGCCTATCCCTCCCGTCATCCGTGTACTTTTGCTTTGGTATTGGTATCCCAGAAGTAATGATGACCCGTGGACTGATCACACATAACAGAAGAAAACATAATTTATGCTTACCTGATAAATTCCTTTCTTCTGTTGTGTGATCAGTCCACGGCCCGCCCTGTTTTAAGGCAGGTAAATATCTTTTAAATTATACTCCAGTCACCACTTCACCCTTGGTTACTCCTTTCTCGTTGATTCTTGGTCGAATGACTGGGACTGACGTAGAGGGGAGGAGCTATATGCAGCTCTGCTGGGTGAATCCTCTTGCATTTCCTGTTGGGGAGGAGTTATATCCCAGAAGTAATGATGACCCGTGGACTGATCACACAACAGAAGAAAGGAATTTATCAGGTAAGCATAAATTATGTTTTTTTTATTGCTTCTGGTTGCTAGAAGCTTGTTCCCTGGCATTTTTTCCCATTCCTGAAACTGTCATTTAAGGAATTTGATCAATTTTGCTTTATATGTTGTTTTTTCTATTACATATTGCAAGATGTCCCATGTTGAAGCTGAGTCAGAAGATACTTCTGGAAAATCGCTGCCTGGTGCTGGAGCTACCAAATCTAAGTGTATCTGCTGTAAACTTTTGGTAGCTGTTCCTCCAGCTGTTGTTTGTATTGAATGTCATGACAAACTTGTTAATGCAGATAATATTTCCTTTAGTAAAGTTACATTACCTGTTGCTGTTCCATCAACATCTAATACTCAGAGTGTTCCTGATAACATAAGAGATTTTGTTTCTAAATCCATTAAGAAGGCTATGTCTGTTATTCCTCCTTCTAGTAAACGTAAAAAGTCTTTTAAAACTTCTCATTTTTCAGATGAATTTTTAAATGAACATCATCATTCTGATAATGGCTCTTCTGGTTCAGAGGATTCTGTCTCAGAGGTTGATGCTGATAAATCTTCATATTTATTTAAAATGGAATTTATTCGTTCTTTACTTAAAGAAGTCCTAATTGCATTAGAAATTGAGGATTCTGGTCCTCTTGATACTAAATCTAAACGTTTAGATAAGGTTTTTAAATCTCCTGTAGTTATTCCAGAAGTTTTTCCTGTTCCTGGTGCTATTTCTGAAGTAATTTCCAGGGAATGGAATAATTTGGGTAATTCATTTACTCCTTCTAAACGTTTTAAGCAATTATATCCTGTGCCATCTGACAGATTAGAATTTTGGGACAAAATCCCTAAGGTTGATGGGGCTGTCTCTACTCTTGCTAAAGCTTCCAACCAAAAAGTTGAAGCTGCAGCAACATCCGCCAAAGATATAGCAGGTCTAAGAAGATTACTTGTGTTCAGGTAATCTTCTTAGACCTGCTATATCTTTGGCGGATGTTGCTGCAGCTTCAACTTTTTGGTTGGAAGCTTTAGCGCAACAAGTAACAGATCATAATTCTCATAGCATTATTATTCTTCTTCAACATGCTAATAATTATATTTGTGATGCCATCTTTGATATCATTAGAGTTGATTTCTGGTATATGTCTCTAGCTATTTTAGCTAGAAGAGCTTTATGGCTTAAAACTTGGAATGCTGATATGTCTTCTAAATCGACTCTACTTTCCATTTCTTTCCAGGGTAACAAATTATTTGGTTCTCAGTTGGATTCTATTATCTCAACTGTTACTGGAGGGAAAGGAACTTTTTTACCACAGGATAAAAAATCTAAAGGTAAATTTAGGTCTAATAATCGTTTTCGTTCCTTTCGTCACAACAAGGAACAAAAGCCTGATCCTTCATCCTCAGGAGCGGTATCAGTTTGGAAACCATCTCCAGTCTGGAATAAATCCAAGCCTTTTAGAAAATCAAAGCCAGCTCCTAAGTCCACATGAAGGTGCGGCCCTCATTCCAGCTCAGCTGGTAGGGGGCAGATTACGTTTTTTTCAAAGGAATTTGGATCAATTCCGTTCACAATCTTTGGATTCAGAATATTGTTTCAGAAGGGTACAGAATTGGCTTCAAGATAAGGCCTCCTGCAAAGAGATTTTTTCTTTCCCGTGTCCCAGTAAATCCAGCGAAGGCTCAAGCATTTCTGAAATGTGTTTCAGATCTAGAGTTGGCTGGAGTAATTATGCCAGTTCCAGTTCTGGAACAGGGGATGGGGTTTTATTCAAATCTCTTCATTGTACCAAAGAAGGAGAATTCCTTCAGACCAGTTCTGGATCTAAAAATATTGAATCGTTATGTAAGGATACCAACATTCAAAATGGTAACTGTAAGGACTATCCTGCCTTTTGTTCAGCAAGGGCATTACATGTCTACAATAGATTTACAGGATGCATATTCCGATTCATCCAGATCACTATCAGTTTCTGAGATTCTCGTTCCTAGACAAGCATTACCAGTTTGTGGCTCTGCCATTTGGCCTAGCAACAGCTCCAAGAATTTTTACAAAGGTTCTCGGTGCCCTTCTGTCTGTAATCAGAGAACAGGGTATTGTGGTATTTCCTTATTTGGACGATATCTTGGTACTTGCTCAGTTTTCACATTTAGCAGAATCTCATACGAATCGACTTGTGTTGTTTCTTCAAGATCATGGTTGGAGGATCAATTTACTAAAAAGTTCATTGATTCCTCAGACAAGGGTAACCTTTTTGGGTTTCCAGATAGATTCAGTGTCCATGACTCTATCTTTGACAGACAAGAGACGTCTAAAATTGATATCAGCTTGTTGAAACCTTCAGTCACGATCATTCCCTTTGGTAGCCTTATACATGGAAATTCTAGGTCTTATGACTGCTGCATCGGACGCGATCCCCTTTGCTCGTTTTCACATGCGACCTCTTCAGCTCTGTATGCTGAACCAGTGGTGCAGGGATTACACAAAGATATCTCAATTAATATCTTTAAAACCGATTGTACGACACTCTCTGACGTGGTGGACAGATCACCATCGTTTAGTTCAGGGGGCTTCTTTTGTTCTTCCGACCTGGACTGTAATCTCAACAGATGCAAGTCTTACAGGTTGGGGAGCTGTGTGGGGGTCTCTGACGGCACAAGGGGTTTGGGAATCTCAGGAGGTGAGATTACTGATCAATATTTTGGAACTCCGTGCAATTTTCAGAGCTCTTCAGTCTTGGCCTCTTCTAAAGAGAGAATCGTTCATTTGTTTTCAGACAGACAATGTCACATCTGTGGCATACATCAATCATCAAGGAGGGACTCACAGCCCTCTGGCTATGAAAGAAGTATCTTGAATTCTGGTTTGGGCGGAATCCAGCTCCTGTCTAATTTCTGCGGTTCATATCCCAGGTATAGACAATTGGGAAGTGGATTATCTCAGTCGCCAAACGTTGCATCCGGGCGAATGGTCTCTTCACCCAGAGGTATTTCTTCAGATTGTCCAAATGTGGGGACTTCCAGAAATAGATCTGATGGCCTCTCACCTAAACAAGAAACTTCCCAGGTATCTGTCCAGATCCAGGGATCCTCAAGCGGAAGCAGTGGATGCATTGTCACTTCCTTGGAAGTATCATCCAGCTTATATCTTTCCGCCTCTAGTTCTTCTTCCAAGAGTGATCTCCAAGATTCTGAAGGAATGCTCGTTTGTTCTGCTGGTAGCTCCAGCATGGCCTCACAGGTTTTGGTATGCGGATCTTGTCCGGATGGCCTCTTGCCAACCGTGGACTCTTCCGTTAAGACCAGACCTTCTGTCGCAAGGTCCTTTTTTCCATCAGGATCTCAAATCCTTAAATTTAAAGGTATGGAGATTGAACGCTTGATTCTTAGTCAAAGAGGTTTCTCTGACTCTGTGATTAATACTATGTTACAGGCTCGTAAATCTGTATCTAGGGAGATATATTATAGAGTCTGGAAGACTTATATTTCTTGGTGTCTTTCTCATCATTTTTCCTGGCATTCTTTTAGAATTCCGAGAATTTTACAGTTTCTTCAGGATGGTTTGGATAAAGGTTTGTCTGCAAGTTCCTTGAAAGGACAAATCTCTGCTCTTTCTGTTCTTTTTCACAGAAAGATTGCTAATCTTCCTGATATTCATTGTTTTGTACAAGCTTTGGTTCATATAAAACCTGTTATTAAGTCAACTTCTCCTCCTTGGAGTTTGAATTTGGTTCTGGGGGCTCTTCAAGCTCCTCCGTTTGAACCTATGCATTCATTGGACATTAAATTACTTTCTTGGAAAGTTTTGTTCCTTTTGGCCATCTCTTCTGCCAGAAGAGTTTCTGAATTATCTGCTCTTTCTTGTGAGTCTCCTTTTCTGATTTTTCACCAGGATAAGGCGGTGTTGCGAACTTCTTTTGAATTTTTACCTAAGGTTGTGAATTCCAACAACATTAGTAGAGAAATTGTGGTTCCTTCATTATGTCCTAATCCTAAGAATTCTAAGAAGAAATCATTGCATTCTTTGGATGTAGTTAGAGCTTTGAAATATTATGTTGAAGCCACTAAGAATTTCCGAAAGACTTCTAGTCTATTTGTTATCTTTTCCGGTTCTAGGAAAGGTCAGAAGGCCTCTGTCATTTCTTTGGCATCTTGGTTGAAATCTTTAATTCATCATGCTTATGTCGAGTCGGGTAAAACTCCGCCTCAAAGGATTACAGCTCATTCTACTAGGTCAGTTTCTACTTCCTGGGCGTTTAGGAATAAAGCTTCGGTTGATCAGATTTGCAAAGCAGCAACTTGGTCTTCTTTGCATACTTTTACTAAATTCTACCATTTTGATGTGTTTTCTTCTTCTGAAGCAGTTTTTGGTAGAAAAGTACTTCAGGCAGCTGTTTCAGTTTGAATCTTCTGCTTATGTTTTCAGTTTTTTTCATTATAAAATTTAAACTTTTATTTTTTCAGCGGAATTGGCTGTCTTTATTTTATCCCTCCCTCTCTAGTGACTCTTGCGTGGAAAGATCCACATCTTGGGTAGTCATTATCCCATACGTCACTAGCTCATGGACTCTTGCTAATTACATGAAAGAAAACATAATTTATGTAAGAACTTACCTGATAAATTAATTTCTTTCATATTATCAAGAGTCCATGAGGCCCACCCTTTTTTGTGGTGGTTATGATTTTTTTGTATAAAGCACAATTATTCCAATTCCTTATTTTTTATGCTTTCGCACTTTTTTCTTATCACCCCACTTCTTGGCTATTTGTTAAACTGATTTGTGGGTGTGGTGAGGGGTGTATTTGTAGGCATTTTGAGGTTTGGGAAACTTTGCCCCTCCTGGTAGGAATGTATATCCCATACGTCACTAGCTCATGGACTCTTGCTAATATGAAAGAAATGAATTTATCAGGTAAGTTCTTACATAAATTATGTTTTTCTCCCATTTTCCGGCCTCCTGTATCATGTTACAGACGGCACCCAATCACAGATTAGTATACGTATACCCTGTGAGTTTGTGCACATGCTCAGTAGAATCTTGCTCCCCCAGAAAGTGTGAATATGCCAAATTTGATACTGGAAATAAACTGGAAAGTGTCCTAAAACTGCTTGTTCTATCTGAATCATAAAAGTTTATTTTGACTTGAGTGTCCCTTTAAGTATTTTACTTACCCGAGATTGGAGTTTTTTCTTTCATGTAATTGGCAAGAGTCCATGATCTAGTGACGTATGGGATATACAATCCTACCAGGAGGGGCAAAGTTTCCCAGACCTCAAAATGCCTACAAATACACTCCTCACCACACCCACAATTCACTTTTACAAACTTTGCCTCCTATGGAGGTGGTGAAGTAAGTTTGTGCTAAGATTTCTACGTTGATATGCGCTTCTCAGCATTTTCAAGCCCGATTCCTCTCAGAGTACAGTGAATGTCAGAGGGATGTGAAGGGAGTATCGCTTATTGAATGCAATGGTTTTCCTATCTATTTCATAGGTTCTCTGTTATCGATCGTAGAGATTCATCTCCTACCTTCCTTTTCAGATCGACGATATACTCTCATATTCCATTACCTCTACTGATAACCGTTTCAGTACTGGTTTGGCTATCTGCTATATGTGGATGGTTGTCTTTTGGTAAGTATGCTTTCATTACTTAAGACACTGTCAGCTATGGTTTGGCACTTTATGTATTTATATAAAGTTCTAAATATATGTATTGTACTTAGATTTGCCATGATTCAGGTTTTCAGTATATTTCCTTTTGCAGACTGTCCGTTTTCATATCTGGGAAATGCTTTTTTATATAAATGTATTTCTTACCTGGGGTATAGTCTCTTTTTCAAATTGACTGTCTTTTAAATGCGCGGGCAGAATTAGGCTCGCAAGGGCGCAAAATGCCAAAGTTTATTGCTTCGTTTTTGGCGCAAGATTTTTTTGGCGCAAAGTTACGTTCATTGACGCAAATTTGTCATTTCCGGCTTCTTAGTTGACGCCGAGTCCTTCACAAGGTTGCATCATTTTCGGCGCCAAAAAAAATATTTTTCTGTTTGCGGTGCGTCATACTTGGCACTAAATATTTTCATTATTTAAGACCCCATTCCTATTTGCCTCTTGCCTTTTTCTATTTCAGAGGGCTATGCTGTTTGCATTTTCTCCCATTCCTGAAACTGCCATATAGGGAAATTGATAATTTTTCTTTATATGTTGTTTTTTTTTCTCTTACATTTGCAAGATGTCTCAATCTGATCCTGTCTCAGAATTCACTGTTGGATCCCTGCTGCCTGATAACAGTTCTACCAAAGCTAAGTGCATTTGTTGTAAACTTGTGGAGATTATACCTCCAGCTGTGGTTTGTAATAGTTGTCATGATAAACTTTTACATGCAGAAAATGTTTCCATCAGTAGTAGTTCATTATCTGTTGCTGTTCCCTCAACATCTAATGCACAAGATATACCTGTAAATTTAAAAGAATTTATTTCTGATTCTATTCAGAAGGCTTTGTCTGCTTTTCCGCCCTCTAATAATCGTAAAAGGTCTTTTAAAACTTCTCATAGAGTTGATGACATTTCAAATGACCGGCAACATACTGATTTATCCTTCTCTAAAGAGGATCTATCTGATTCTGATCTGATTCAGAAGATCCTGCCTGTATCCTTTGCCAGCAGTAAGATTGGGGATCTTTTCCCAAAACTCCAAAGTTGATCGGGCTATCTCTACTCTTGCTAATCGTACTACTATTCCTACGGAAGATAGTACTTCTTTTAAAGATCCTTTAGATAGGACACTTGAATCTTATCTAAGGAAGGCTTATTTATATTCAGGTCATCTTCTTAGGCCTGCAATTTTTTTGGCTGATGTTGCAGCTGCTTCAACTTTTTGGTTGGAAACTTTAGCACAACAAGTATCGGATCATGATTTGTCTAGCATTGTTAAGTTGATTCAACATGCTAATAATTTCATTTGTGATGCCATTTTTGATATCGTCAAAATTGATGTTAGATATATGCCTTTAGCTAGAAGAGCTTTGTGACTCAAATCTTGGAATGCAGATATGACTTCTAAGTCCAGATTACTATCTCTTTCTTTCCAAAGTAATACATTATTTGGTTCTCAGTTGGATTATATAATTTCAACTATCACTGGGGGGGGGAAGGGAGTTTTTTTGCCTCAGGATAAAAAACCTAAGGGTAAATCTAAAGCTTCTAACCGTTTTCGTTCCTTTCAACATAAGGAACCGAAATCTAATCCTTCCCCAAAGGAATCTGTATCCAATTGGAAGCCTTCCTCAAATTGGAATAAATCCAAGCCATTTAAGAGATCATAGCCAGCCCCCAAGTCCGCATGAAGGTGCGGCCCTCATTCCAGCACAGCTGGTAGGGGGCAGATTAAAAATTTTCAAAGATGTTTGGATCAATTCGGTCCAAAATCATTGGATTCAGAGTATTGTCTCTCAGGGGTACAGAATAGGATTCAGAGTAAGACCGCCTGTGAGAAGATTTTTTTTCTTTCACTCATTCCAGCGAACCCAGTAAAGGCTCAGGCTTTCCTGAAGTGTATTTCAGACCTGGAGTTATCAGGCGTAATCATGCCAGTTCCGTTTCAGGAACAGGGCCTGGGGTTTTATTCAAATCTATTTATTGTCGCAAAGAAAGAAAATTCATTCAGACCAGTTTTGTATCTAAAGATTTTGAATCGATATGTAAGAGTACCAACTTTCAAGATATAAAGGTGTATATATAAGGACTATTCTGCCTTTTGTTCAGCAAGGGCATTATATGTCCACAATAGACTTACAGGATGCATATCTTCATATTCTGATTCATCCGGATCACTTGCAGTTCCTGATATTCTCTTTTCTAGACAAGCATTACAAATTTGTTGCTCTTCCTTTTTGGCCTAGCAACAGCTCCAATAATTTTTTCAAAGGTTCTCGGTGCCCTGCTCTTTGTAATCAGAGAGCGGGGTAGTGCGGTGTTTCCTTATTTCGACGATATCTTGGTACTCTCTCAGTCTTTACGTTCTGCAGAATCTCACGAGAATCAACTAGTGTTGTTTCTTCAAAGATATGGTTGGAGGATCAATTTACCAAAAAGTTCTTTGATTCCTCATACAAAGGTAACCTTTTTAGGTTTCCAGATAGATTCAGTGTACATGACTTTGTCTCTAACAGACAAGAGACGTTTGAAATTGGTTGCAGCCTGTCGGAACCTTCAGTCTCAGTCATTTCCTTCAGTAGCTATGTGCATGGAGGTTTTAGGTCTCATGACTGCAGCATCGGACGCAATCCCCTTTGCTTGTTTTCATATGAGACCTCTCCAGCTTTGTATGCTGAACCAATGGTGCAGGGATTATACAAGGATATAACAATTAATATCCTTAAATCCCAATGTTCTCTTTTCTCTAACTTGATGGTTAGATCACCATCGTATAATTCTAAGGGCCTCTTTCGTTCCTCCAACCTGGACTGTGATCACAACAGATGCGAGTCTTTCAGGTTGGGGAGCTGTTTGGGGATCTCTGACAGCACAAGGGGTGCAATTCTCAGGGCTCTTCAGTTTTTGCCTCTGTTGAAGAGAGAACTGTTCATTTGTTTTCAGACAGACAATATCACTACTGGGGCATATGTCAATCATCAGGGAGGGACTCACAGTCCTCAAGCTATGAAAGAAGTATCTCAGATACTTGTTTGGGCGGAATCCAGCTCCTGTCTAATTTCTGCGATTCATATCCCAGGTATAGACAATTGGGAACCGGATTATCTCAGTCATCAGACTTTACATCCGGGAGAATGGTCTCTCCACCCAGATGTGTTTTCTCAAATTGTTCAGATGTGGGGGCTTCCAGAAATAGATCTGATGGCATCTCATCTAAATAAAAGACTTCCCAGGTACCTGTCCAGGTCCAGGGATCCTCAGGCGTAAGCAGTGGATGTATTGACACTTCCATTGTGTTATCAACCTGCTTATATTTTCCCGCCTCTAGTTCTTCTTCAAGAGTGATCTCCAAGATCATCATGGAGCAATTGTTTGTGCTGCTGGTGGCTCCAGCATGGTCTCACAGGTTTTGGTATGCAGATCTTATCTTGTTCGGATGTCCAGTTGCCAAATTTGGCCACTTCCATTAAGGCCAGACCTTCTATCTCAAGGTCCGTTTTTCCATCAGGATCTCAAATCATTAAATTTGAAGGCATGGAAATTGAACGCCTAGTGCTTAGTCATAGAGGTTTCTCTGATTCAGTGTTTAATACTATGTTACAGGCTCGTAAATCTGTTTCTAGAAAGATTTATTATAGAGTTTGGAAGACTTACATTTCATGGTGTTCTTCTCATAAATTCTCTTGGCATTCTTTTAGAATTCCTAGAATTTTGCAGTTTCTTCAGGATGGTTTAGATAAAGGTTTGTCTGCAAGTTCCTTGAAAGGACAAAGCTCTTTCTGTTATATTCCACAGGAAAATTGCTAATCTTCCTAATATCCATTGTTTTGTACAGGCTTTGGTTTATATCAAGCCTGTCATTAAATCAATCTCTCCTCCCTGGAGTCTTAATTTGGTTTTGAAGGCTTTACAGGCTCCTACATTTGAGCCTATGCATTCTTTGGACATTAAACTACTTTCTTGGAAAGTGTTGTTCATTTTGGCCATCTCTTCTGCTAGAAGAGTTTCTGTATTATCTGCTCATTCTTGTGATTCTCCTTTTCTGATTTTTCATCAGGATAAGGCAGTTTTGTGGACTTCATTTAAATTCTTACCTAAGGTTGTGAATTCTAACAACATAAATAGAGAAATTGTTGTCCCTTCTTTGTGTCCTAATCCTAAGAATTCTTTGGAGAGATCTTTACATTCTTTGGATGTGGTGAGAGCTCTGAAATATTATGTTGAAACCACTAAAGATTTCAGGAAGACTTCTACTCTATTCATTTCTTTTCTGGTTCCAGGAAAGGTCAGAAGGCTTCTGCCGTTTCTTTGGCTTCGTGGATAAAGCTTTTGATTCATCAAGCTTATTTGGAGTCGGGAAATGCCCCGCCTCAGAGAATTACAGCTCCTTCTACTAGATCAGTTTCCACTTGTTGGGCTTTTAAGAATGAAGCTTCAGTTGATCAGATTTGCAAAGCAGCAACTTGGTCTTTGCATACATTTATTGAATTCTACCATTTTGATGTATTTGCTTCTTCGGTAGCAGTTTTTGGTAGGAAGTTCTTCAGGCAGCTGTTTCAGTTTGATTCTTCTGCTTTTGAATTAAGTTTTTATTTTTTTAGAATAAATTTATATTTGGGTTGTGGATTATTTTTTTATTATTTTGTCCCTCTCTAGTGACTCTTGCGTGGAGTTCCACCTCTTGGGTATTTCTATCCCATACGTCACTAGCTCATGGACTCTTGCCAATTACATGAAAAAACATAATTTATGTAAGAACTTACCTGATAAATTAATTTTTTTCATATTGTCAAGAGTCCATGAGGCCCACCCCCTTTTTTATGGTGGTTATGATTTTTTTGCATAAATCACAATTATTTCCAAATTCTTTTGCTGATGCTTTTTACTCCTTTTGTTATCACCCCACTTCTTGGCTATTCATTAAACTGAATTGTGGGTGTGGTGAGGGGTGTATTTATAGGCATTTTGAGGTTTGGGAAATTTTGCCCCTCCTGGTAGGATTGTATATCCCATACGTCACTAGCTCATGGACTCTTGCCACTATGAAATAAATTAATTGATCAGGTAAATTCTTACATAAATTATGTTTTTCCTTCTAAATACAGGGAGAGTCCACAGCTGCATTCATTACTTGTGGGGATACAGAACCTGGCCACCAGAAGGAGGCAAAGACACCCCAGCCAAAGTCTTAAATACCTCCCCCACTTCCCTCATCCACCACTCATTCTTTGCCTTTCGTCACAGGAGGTTGGCAGAGAAGTGTCGGACATCCAGACTCAGATTAACAGCTCCTATAAGCAATCAGCGTTGACGAGTTTCGCTGCCTGCTTTCTTCTTTCAAGTCCATGTCAGAGGCGCTTCTACTATCTCTCAAACTTGAAGAACCGTGTTGCCGTTCCACGGATTGAATTCCGGTAAGATCGTTTCATTTTACACACACATGTTAATGATAGAAGACAGGGTCTCAGTGGGATTCCTTTATCTTTATGGAATCAAGGGTTAATATCTCCTGAGGGAGATTATTGAACAGAGGGTCCATTTAATTATGTTTGTTATGTGATTTTAACTGCGTATGTGTACAGAGACATTTTAGGCTCTTAGGCTAATACGGAACATACAGCTTATAGTGCTGCGCAGTTTTATTAAGCTGGCACGCTTTTAATAAAGGATAAGGCACCATGTGACTGGGCATAGTCACGTCTTGTTTCCCATTTCCGATTCCTGACCGAGTGGCTGCGGAAAAGAGTTAATTTCTCTACCTGTCTGGGTCATAGGAGTTGGTGAGTGCCCCAGCCATTGGGGGTTAGAGGTGCCAGTTTTTTTTTTTTGTCTAAAACTCTTAATTATAGTTATAGAGTATTCTGATATGCTAGACAATTCCTCTGATACAGATTTTGATACCTGTGTATGTTGCGAGGAGGACCGAGTAAACCAGCCTGCTCAATTATGTTCCGTATGCTGCAATAGGGTGTTCTCTTCAAACAATGTTGAGATGTTAGAGATCACTGAGCCATGTAGCCATGCGGATTCCTAAGTTTTTGGTATCTGTTTTTTTTTTATGTAACAGTAGCATATTTCTAGATGTTACGGTGGCTCCGAGTCTTGGCATTCTGGTTTTACCAGCATCGGCTAGTAGACTTTTTGGGATTATTTCTTCTGTTTTCCATCGATCAGGGGTGGACTTAGACTGAGGTCTAGTGTGGCACCAAGTTAGATCCTTGTATGTGTTTTAGTCTTTCAGACAGGAAGGCTCTTTGCCTTACAGCTGATGACCCATCTGGTGGCTCTGAGAGAAAGCATCAAGCTGCGAACCATGAGTCTTGGTTTCAATCCTCGGCATGGGTGTGACCGTTACAATGTCTGACAATGCAATTATAACATAGTAGTAGATGAGGTTGAAAAAAGACTGAAGTCCATAGAGTTCAACCTATACAAATCTAAAATACTTACAAAAAGATCCAGTTAAGCTTAAATAACCAAACTAAAAGGTGACTCATTTAATACTAGCAATCATATCCATGAATTTTGTTTATATACTGAAATGTATCCAGACTATTTTTAAATGTATCTAGGGTATTGGCATTCACTACCTCCTTTGGTAATGAGTGCCACAATTTTATTGCTCTTACAGTGAAAAAACGTTTCCGTTGCAGGTGATTAAATCTCCTTTCCTCCAACCTTAAATTGTGACCTCTTGTCAGAAACAATTTTCTTGGAATAAACAGAGCTTCTGCCATCTCTGAATATGGGCCTTGAATATATTTATATAAAGTAATCATGTCACCTCTCAAGCGCCTTTTTTCTAAAGAAAACAGACCCAGTTTGGCTAGCCTCTCCTCATAGGTTAATTTCTCCAATCCCCTTATTAGCTTTGTGGCCCTTCTCTGAACTTTTTCTAGCTCTACAATATCTTTTCTCCAACATTGGTGTGTCCGGTCCACGGCGTCATCCTTACTTGTGGGATATTCTCTTCCCCAACAGGAAATGGCAAAGAGTCCCAGCAAAGCTGGTCACATGATCCCTCCTAGGCTCCGCCCACCCCAGTCATTCTCTTTGCCGTTGCACAGGCAACATCTCCACGGAGATGGTTAAGAGTTTTTTTGTAGTTTTATTCTTCTATCAAGTGTTTGTTATTTTAAAATAGTGCTGGTATGTACTATTTACTCTGAAACAGAAAAGGATGAAGATTTCTGTTTGTAAGAGGAAGATGATTTTTAGCAGACAGTAACTAAAATCGATTGCTGTTTCCACACAGGACTGTTGAGATGAAGTAACTTCAGTTGGGGGAAACAGTTAGCAGTCTTTTCTGCTTAAGGTATGACTAGCCATATTTCTAACAAGACCATGTAATGCTGGAAGGCTGTCATTTCCCCTCATGGGGACCGGTAAGCCATTTTCTTAGTTAAACATAAAAGAATAAAGGGCTTCAAAAAGGGCTTAAAAACTGGTAGACATTTTTCTGGGCTAAAACAATTGCTTTACTAGGCATATTATGCAGATTCTAACTAATTATTGGTATTATAATCTTGGGGAACGTTTAGAAAAACGGCAGGCACTGTGTTGGACACCTTTTTCAGATGGGGGCCTTTCTAGTTATAGACAGAGCCTCATTCTGGGACTGTATAGGGGTTAAATATAAAAACTGCTCCGGTTCCGTTAATTTAAGGGTTAAAGCTCTGAAATTTGGTGTGCAATACTTTTAATGCTTTAAGACACTGTGGTGAAATTTTGGTGAATTTTGAACAATTCCTTCATACTTTTTCACATATTCAGTAATAAAGTGTTTTCAGTTTGAAATTTAAAGTGACAGTAACGGTTTTATTTTAAAACGTTTTTTGTGCTTTGTTGACAAGTTTAAGCCTGTTTAACATGTCTGTACCATCAGATAAGCTATGTTCTATATGTATGAAAGCCAATGTGTCTCCCCATTTAAATTTATGTGATAATTGTGCCATAGTGTCCAAACAAAGTAAGGACAGTAATGCAACAGATAATGATATTGCCCAAGATGATTCCTCAAATGAGGGGAGTAAACATGATACTACATCATCCCCTACTGTGTCTACACCAGTTATGCCCACACAGGAGGCCCCTAGTACATCTAGTGCGCCAATACTTATTACCATGCAACAATTAACGGCTGTAATGGATAACTCCATAGCAAATCTTTTATCCAAAATGCCTACTTATCAGAGAAAGCGCGATTGCTCTGTTTTAAACACTGAAGAGCAAGAGGACGCTGATGATAACTGTTCTGACATACCCTCACACCAATCTCAAGGGGCCATGAGGGAGGTTTTGTCTGATGGAGAAATTTCAGATTCAGGAAAAATTTCTCATCAAGCTGAACCTGATGTTGTGACATTTAAATTTAAATTAGAACATCTCCGCGCACTGCTTAAGGAGGTGTTATCTACTCTGGATGATTGTGACAATTTGGTCATTCCAGAGAAATTATGTAAGATGGACAAGTTCCTAGAGGTTCCGGTGCCCCCCGACGCTTTTCCTATACCCAAGCGGGTGGCGGACATAGTAAATAAAGAGTGGGAAAGGCCCTGCATACCTTTTGTTCCCCCCCCTATATTTAAGAAATTATTTCCTATAGTCGACCCCAGAAAGGACTTATGGCAGACAGTCCCCAAGGTCGAGGGGGCGGTTTCTACTCTAAACAAACGCACTACTATTCCTATCGAAGATAGTTGTGCTTTCAAAGATCCTATGGATAAGAAATTAGAGGGTTTGCTTAAAAAGATTTTTGTACAGCAAGGTTACCTTCTACAACCAATTTCATGCATTGTTCCTGTCACTACGGCAGCGTGTTTCTGGTTCGAGGAACTAGAAAAATCGCTCAGTAAAGAATCTTCGTATGAGGAGGTTATGGACAGAGTTCAAGCACTTAAATTGGCTAACTCTTTTGTTTTAGATGCCGCTTTGCAATTAGCTAGATTAGCGGCGAAAAATTCAGGGTTTGCTGTCGTGGCGCGCAGAGTGCTTTGGCTAAAGTCTTGGTCAGCGGATGTGTCTTCCAAGACAAAATTGCTTAACATTCCTTTCAAAGGTAAAACATTATTTGGACCTGATTTGAAAGAGATTATTTCAGACATCACTGGGGGAAAGGGCCACGCCCTCCCACAGGATAGGTCTTTTAAGGCTAATAATAAGCCTAATTTTCGTCCCTTTCGCAGAAATGGACCAGTCTCTAATTCTGTATCCTCTAAGCAAGAGGGTAATACTTCACAACCCAAACCAGCCTGGAAACCAATGCAAGGCTGGAACAAGGGTAAGCAGGCCAAGAAGCCTACCACTGCTACCAAAACAGCATGAAGGGATAGCCCCCGATCCGGGACCGGATCTAGTGGGGGGCAGACTTTCTCTCTTTGCTCAGGCTTGGGCAAGAGATGTTCAGGATCCTTGGGCGCTAGAAATAGTTTCTCAAGGTTATCTCCTGGAATTCAAGGAACTACCCCCAAGGGGAAGGTTCCACAGGTCTCAATTATCTTCAAACCAAATAAAGAGACAGGCATTCTTACATTGTGTAGAAGACCTGTTAAAGATGGGAGTGATACATCCAGTTCCAATAAGAGAACAAGGAATGGGATTTTATTGCAATCTGTTCATTGTTCCCAAAAAAGAGGGAACATTCAGACCAATTTTGGATCTAAAGATCCTAAACAAATTTCTCAGGGTACCATCGTTCAAAATGGAAACTATTCGAACGATCCTACCTACTATCCAGGAAAATCAATTTATGACTACCGTGGATTTAAAGGATGCGTACCTACATATTCCTATCCACAAGGAACATCATCAGTTCCTAAGGTTCGCTTTTCTGGACAAGCATTACCAGTTTATGGCACTTCCATTTGGATTAGCCACTGCTCCAAGGATTTTCACAAAGGTACTAGGGTCCCTTCTAGCGGTTCTAAGACCAAGGGGCATTGCAGTAGTACCTTACTTGGACGACATCCTGATTCAAGCATCGTCCCTGTCAAAAGCAAAGGCTCATACGGACATCGTCCTAGCCTTTCTCAGATCTCACGGATGGAAGGTGAACAAAGAAAAAAGTTCTCTGTCCCCGTCAACAAGAGTTCCCTTCTTGGGAACAATAATAGATTCCTTAGAAATGAGGATTTTTCTGACAGAGGTCAGAAAATCAAAACTTCTAAGCTCTTGTCAAGTACTTCATTCTGTTCCTCGTCCTTCCATAGCGCAGTGCATGGAAGTAAAAGGATTGATGGTTGCAACAATGGACATAGTTCCTTTTGCACAAATTCATCTAAGACCATTACAACTGTGCATGCTCAGACAGTGGAATGGGGATTATACAGACTTGTCTCCGACGATTCAAGTAGATCAAAAGACCAGAGATTCACTCTGTTGGTGGCTGACCCTGGACAATCTGTCACAGGGAATGAGCTTCCGCAGACCAGAGTGGGTCATTGTCACGACCGACGCCAGCCTAGTGGGCTGGGGCGCGGTCTGGGAATCCCTGAAAGCTCAGGGTCTATGGTCTCGGGAAGAGTCTCTTCTCCCGATAAACATTCTGGAACTGAGAGCGATATTCAATGCTCTCAGAGCTTGGCCTCAACTAGCAAAGGCCAAATTCATAAGGTTCCAGTCAGACAACATGACGACCGTTGCATATATCAATCATCAGGGGGGAACAAGGACTTCCCTGGCGATGAAAGAAGTGACCAAGATAATTCAATGGGCGGAGGATCACTCCTGCCACTTGTCTGCGATCCACATCCCAGGAGTGGAAAATTGGGAAGCGGATTTTCTGAGTCGTCAGACATTCCATCCGGGGGAGTGGGAACTCCATCCGGAAATCTTTGCCCAAATAACTCAATTATGGGGCATTCCAGACATGGATCTGATGGCGTCTCATTAGAACTTCAAGGTTCCTTGCTACGGGTCCAGATCCAGGGATCCCAAGGCGACCCTAGTAGATGCACTAGTAGCACCTTGGACCTTCAACCTAGCTTATGTATTCCCACCGTTTCCTCTCATCCCCAGGCTGGTAGCCAGGATCAATCAGGAGAGGGCCTTGGTGATCTTGATAGCTCCTGCGTGGCCACGCAGGACTTGGTATGCAGACCTGGTGAATATGTCATCAGCTCCACCATGGAAGCTACCTTTGAGACAGGACCGTCTTGTTCAGGGTCCATTCGAACATCCGAATCTGGTTTCCCTCCAACTGACGGCTTGGAGATTGAACGCTTGATTTTATCAAAGCGTGGGTTTTCAGATTCTGTAATAGATACTAGAAAGCCTGTAACTAGAAAAATTTACCATAAAATATGGAAAAAATATATCTGTTGGTGTGAATCTAAAGGATTCCCATGGAACAAGATAAAAATTCCTAAGATTCTATCCTTTCTACAAGAAGGTTTGGAGAAAGGATTATCTGCAAGTTCTCTGAAGGGACAGATCTCTGCTTTATCTGTTTTACTTCACAAAAGACTGGCAGCTGTGCCAGATGTTCAAGCATTTGTTCAGGCTCTGGTTAGGATCAAGCCTGTTTACAGACCTTTGACTCCTCCCTGGAGTCTAAATCTAGTTCTTTCAGTTCTTCAAGGGGTTCCGTTTGAACCCTTACATTCCGTAGATATTAAGTTATTATCTTGGAAAGTTTTGTTTTTGGTTGCAATTTCTTCTGCTAGAAGAGTTTCAGAGTCATCTGCTCTGCAGTGTTCTCCGCCCTATCTGGTGTTCCATGCAGATAAGGTGGTTTCTCCAACATAGGTGTGTCCGGTCCACGGCGTCATCCTTACTTGTGGGATATTCTCTTCCCCAACAGGAAATGGCAAAGAGCCCAGCAAAGCTGGTCACATGATCCCTCCTAGGCTCCGCCTACCCCAGTCATTCTCTTTGCCGTTGTACAGGCAACATCTCCACGGAGATGGCTTAGAGTTTTTTAGTGTTTAACTGTAGTTTTTATTATTCAATCAAGAGTTTGTTATTTTGAAATAGTGCTGGTATGTACTATTTACTCAGAAACAGAAAAGAGATGAAGATTTCTGTTTTGTATGAGGAAAATGATTTTAGCAACCGTCACTAAAATCCATGGCTGTTCCACACAGGACTGTTGAGAGCAATTAACTTCAGTTGGGGGAACAGTGAGCAGTCTCTTGCTGCTTGAGGTATGACACATTCTAACAAGACGATGTAATGCTGGAAGCTGTCATTTTCCCTCTGGGATCCGGTAAGCCATGTTTATTACGATTGTAAATAAGGGCTTCAAAAAGGGCTTATTAAGACTGTAGACTTTTTTTGGGCTAAATCGATTGATTATTAACACATATTTAGCCTTGAGGAATCATTTTATCTGGGTATTTTGATATAATAATATCGGCAGGCACTGTTTTAGACACCTTATTCTTTAGGGGCTTTCCCAAAGCATAGGCAGAGCCTCATTTTCGCGCCGGTGTTGCGCACTTGTTTTTGAGAGGCATGGCATGCAGTCGCATGTGAGAGGAGCTCTGATACTTAGAAAAGACTTTCTGAAGGCGTCATTTGGTATCGTATTCCCCTTGGGGCTTGGTTGGGTCTCAGCAAAGCAGATACCAGGGACTGTAAAGGGGTTAAAGTTCAAAACGGCTCCGGTTCCGTTATTTTAAGGGTTAAAGCTTCCAAATTTGGTGTGCAATACTTTTAAGGCTTTAAGACACTGTGGTGAAAATTTGGTGAATTTTGAACAATTCCTTCATGTTTTTTCGCATTTGCAGTAAAAAAGTGTGTTCAGTTTAAAATTTAAAGTGACAGTAACGGTTTTATTTTAAAACGTTTTTTGTACTTTGTTATCAAGTTTATGCCTGTTTAACATGTCTGAACTACCAGATAGACTGTGTTCTGAATGTGGGGAAGCCAGAATTCCTATTCATTTAAATAAATGTGATTTATGTGACAATGACAATGATGCCCAAGATGATTCCTCAAGTGAGGGGAGTAAGCATGGTACTGCATCATTCCCTCCTTCGTCTACACGAGTCTTGCCCACTCAGGAGGCCCCTAGTACATCTAGCGCGCCAATACTCCTTACTATGCAACAATTAACGGCTGTAATGGATAATTCTGTCAAAAACATTTTAGCCAAAATGAACACTTATCAGCGTAAGCGCGACTGCTCTGTTTTAGATACTGAAGAGCATGACGACGCTGATATTAATATTTCTGAAGGGCCCCTAACTCAGTCTGATGGGGCCAGGGAGGTTTTGTCTGAGGGAGAAATTACTGATTCAGGTAACATTTCTCAACAAGCTGAACCTGATGTGATGGCATTTAAATTTAAGTTGGAACATCTCCGCATTCTGCTTAAGGAGGTATTATCCACTCTGGATGATTGTGACAATTTGGTCATCCCAGAGAAACTATGTAAAATGGACAAGTTCCTAGAGGTGCCGGGGCTCCCAGAAGCTTTTCCTATACCCAAGCGGGTGGCGGACATTGTTAATAAAGAATGGGAAAGGCCCGGTATTCCTTTCGTCCCTCCCCCCATATTTAAAAAATTGTTTCCTATGGTCGACCCCAGAAAGGACTTATGGCAGACAGTTCCCAAGGTCGAGGGAGCGGTTTCCACTTTAAACAAACGCACCACTATACCCATAGAGGATAGTTGTGCTTTCAAAGATCCTATGGATAAAAAATTAGAAGGTTTGCTTAAAAAGATGTTTGTTCAGCAGGGTTACCTTCTACAACCAATTTCATGCATTGTCCCTGTCGCTACAGCCGCATGTTTCTGGTTCGATGAGCTGATAAAGGCGGTCGACAGTGATTCTCCTCCTTATGAGGAGATTATGGACAGAATCAATGCTCTCAAATTGGCTAATTCTTTCACCCTAGACGCCACTTTGCAATTGGCTAGGTTAGCGGCTAAGAATTCTGGGTTTGCTATTGTGGCGCGCAGAGCGCTTTGGTTGAAATCTTGGTCGGCTGATGCGTCTTCCAAGAACAAGCTACTTAACATTCCTTTCAAGGGGAAAACGCTGTTTGGCCCTGACTTGAAAGAGATTATCTCGGATATCACTGGGGGTAAGGGCCACGCCCTTCCTCAGGATCGGCCTTTCAAGGCAAAAAATAAACCTAATTTTCGTCCCTTTCGCAGAAACGGACCAGCCCAAGGTGCTACGTCCTCTAAGCAAGAGGGTAATACTTCTCAAGCCAAGCCAGCTTGGAGACCAATGCAAGGCTGGAACAAGGGAAAGCAGGCCAAGAAACCTGCCACTGCTACCAAGACAGCATGAAATGTTGGCCCCCGATCCGGGACCGGATCTGGTGGGGGGCAGACTCTCTCTCTTCGCTCAGGCTTGGGCAAGAGATGTTCTGGATCCTTGGGCGCTAGAGATAGTCTCCCAAGGTTATCTTCTGGAATTCAAGGGACTTCCCCCAAGGGGGAGGTTCCACAGGTCTCAGTTGTCTTCAGACCACATAAAAAGACAGGCATTCTTACATTGTGTAGAAGACCTGTTAAAAATGGGAGTGATTCATCCCGTTCCATTAAGAGAACAAGGGATGGGGTTCTACTCCAATCTGTTTATAGTTCCCAAAAAAGAGGGAACGTTCAGACCAATCTTAGATCTCAAGATCTTAAACAAGTTTCTCAAGGTTCCATCGTTCAAGATGGAAACCATTCGAACTATTCTTCCTTCCATCCAGGAAGGTCAATTCATGACCACGGTGGATTTAAAGGATGCGTATCTACATATTCCTATCCACAAGGAACATCATCGGTTCCTGAGGTTCGCATTCCTGGACAAACATTACCAGTTCGTGGCGCTTCCTTTCGGATTAGCCACTGCTCCAAGGATTTTCACAAAGGTACTAGGGTCCCTTCTAGCTGTGCTAAGACCAAGGGGCATTGCTTTAGTACCTTACTTGGACGACATTCTGATTCAAGCGTCGTCCCTTCCTCAAGCAAAGGCTCACACGGACATTGTCCTGGCCTTTCTCAGATCTCACGGATGGAAAGTGAACGTGGAAAAGAGTTCTCTATCTCCGTCAACAAGGGTTCCCTTCTTGGGAACAATAATAGACTCCTTAGAAATGAGGATTTTTCTGACAGAGGCCAGAAAAACAAAACTTCTAGACTCTTGTCGGATACTTCATTCCGTTCCTCTTCCTTCCATAGCTCAGTGCATGGAAGTGATCGGGTTGATGGTAGCGGCAATGGACATAGTTCCTTTTGCACGCATTCATCTAAGACCATTACAACTGTGCATGCTCAGTCAGTGGAATGGGGACTATACAGACTTGTCTCCGAAGATACAAGTAAATCAGAGGACCAGAGACTCACTCCGTTGGTGGCTGTCCCTGGACAGCCTGTCACGAGGGATGACATTCCGCAGACCAGAGTGGGTCATTGTCACGACCGACGCCAGTCTGATGGGCTGGGGCGCGGTCTGGGGATCCCTGAAAGCTCAGGGTCTTTGGTCTCGGGAAGAATCTCTTCTACCGATAAATATTCTGGAACTGAGAGCGATATTCAATGCTCTCAAGGCTTGGCCTCAGCTAGCGAGGGCCAAGTTCATACGGTTTCAATCAGACAACATGACAACTGTTGCGTACATCAACCATCAGGGGGGAACAAGGAGTTCCCTGGCGATGGAAGAAGTGACCAAAATCATTCTATGGGCGGAGTCTCACTCCTGCCACCTGTCTGCTATCCACATCCCAGGAGTGGAAAATTGGGAAGCGGATTTTCTGAGTCGTCAGACATTGCATCCGGGGGAGTGGGAACTCCATCCGGAAATCTTTGCCCAAGTCACTCAGCTGTGGGGCATTCCAGACATGGATCTGATGGCCTCTCGTCAGAACTTCAAAGTTCCTTGCTACGGGTCCAGATCCAGGGATCCCAAGGCGGCTCTAGTGGATGCACTAGTAGCACCTTGGACCTTCAAACTAGCTTATGTGTTCCCGCCGTTTCCTCTCATCCCCAGGCTGGTAGCCAGGATCAATCAGGAGAGGGCGTCGGTGATCTTGATAGCTCCTGCGTGGCCACGCAGGACTTGGTATGCAGATCTGGTGAATATGTCATCGGCTCCTCCTTGGAAGCTACCTTTGAGACGAGACCTTCTTGTTCAGGGTCCGTTCGAACATCCGAATCTGGTTTCACTCCAGCTGACTGCTTGGAGATTGAACGCTTGATCCTATCGAAGCGAGGGTTCTCAGATTCTGTTATCGATACTCTTGTTCAGGCCAGAAAGCCTGTAACTAGAAAGATTTACCACAAAATTTGGAAAAAATATATCTGTTGGTGTGAATCTAAAGGATTCCCTTGGGACAAGGTTAAGATTCCTAGGATTCTATCCTTCCTTCAAGAAGGATTGGAAAAAGGATTATCTGCAAGTTCCCTGAAGGGACAGATTTCTGCCTTGTCTGTGTTACTTCACAAAAAGCTGGCCGCTGTGCCAGATGTTCAAGCCTTTGTTCAGGCTCTGGTTAGAATTAAGCCTGTTTACAAACCTTTGACTCCTCCTTGGAGTCTCAATTTAGTTCTTTCAGTTCTTCAGGGGGTTCCGTTTGAACCCTTGCATTCCGTTGATATTAAGTTATTATCTTGGAAAGTTTTGTTTTTAGTTGCAATTTCTTCTGCTAGAAGAGTTTCAGAATTATCTGCTCTGCAGTGTTCTCCTCCTTATCTGGTGTTCCATGCAGATAAGGTGGTTTTACGTACTAAACCTGGTTTTCTTCCAAAAGTTGTTTCTAACAAAAACATTAACCAGGAGATTATCGTACCTTCTCTATGTCCGAAACCAGTTTCAAAGAAGGAACGTTTGTTGCACAATTTGGATGTTGTTCGCGCTCTAAAATTCTATTTAGATGCTACAAAGGATTTTAGACAAACATCTTCCTTGTTTGTTGTTTATTCCGGTAAAAGGAGAGGTCAAAAAGCAACTTCTACCTCTCTCTCTTTTTGGATTAAAAGCATCATCAGATTGGCTTACGAGACTGCCGGACGGCAGCCTCCCGAAAGAATCACAGCTCATTCCACTAGGGCTGTGGCTTCCACATGGGCCTTCAAGAACGAGGCTTCTGTTGATCAGATATGTAGGGCAGCGACTTGGTCTTCACTGCACACTTTTACCAAATTTTACAAGTTTGATACTTTTGCTTCTTCTGAGGCTATTTTTGGGAGAAAGGTTTTGCAAGCCGTGGTGCCTTCCATTTAGGTGACCTGATTTGCTCCCTCCCTTCATCCGTGTCCTAAAGCTTTGGTATTGGTTCCCACAAGTAAGGATGACGCCGTGGACCGGACACACCTATGTTGGAGAAAACAGAATTTATGTTTACCTGATAAATTACTTTCTCCAACGGTGTGTCCGGTCCACGGCCCGCCCTGGTTTTTTTAATCAGGTCTGATAATTTATTTTCTTTAACTACAGTCACCACGGTACCATATGGTTTCTCCTATGCAAATATTCCTCCTTAACGTCGGTCGAATGACTGGGGTAGGCGGAGCCTAGGAGGGATCATGTGACCAGCTTTGCTGGGCTCTTTGCCATTTCCTGTTGGGGAAGAGAATATCCCACAAGTAAGGATGACGCCGTGGACCGGACACACCGTTGGAGAAAGTAATTTATCAGGTAAACATAAATTCTGTTTTTGCGTATTAAGCCTGGTTTTCTTCCGAAAGTTGTTTCCAACAAAAATATTAACCAGGAGATAGTTGTACCTTCTTTGTGTCCGAATCCAGTTTCAAAGAAGGAATGTTTGTTACACAATTTGGACGTAGTCCGTGCTCTAAAATTCTATTTAGAGGCTACTAAAGATTTCAGACAAACATCTTCCTTGTTTGTTGTTTATTCTGGTAAAAGGAGAGGTCAAAAAGCGACTTCTACCTCTCTTTCCTTTTGGCTTAAAAGCATTATCCGATTGGCTTATGAGACTGCCGGACGGCAGCCTCCTGAAAGAATCACAGCTCACTCCACTAGGGCTGTGGCTTCCACATGGGCCTTCAAGAACGAGGCTTCTGTTGACCAGATATGTAAGGCAGCGACTTGGTCTTCACTGCACACTTTTGCCAAATTTTACAAATTTGATACTTTTGCTTCTTCGGAGGCTATTTTTGGGAGAAAGGTTTTGCAAGCCGTGGTGCCTTCCATTTAGGTGACCTGATTTGCTCCCTCCCTTCATCCGTGTCCTAAAGCTTTGGTATTGGTTCCCACAAGTAAGGATGACGTCGTGGACCGGACACACCAATGTTGGAGAAAACAGAATTTATGCTTACCTGATAAATTACTTTCTCCAACGGTGTGTCCGGTCCACGGCCCGCCCTGGTTTTTTAATCAGGTCTGATGAATTATTTTCTCTAACTACAGTCACCACGGTATCATATGGTTTCTCCTATATATATTTCCTCCTGTCCGTCGGTCGAATGACTGGGGTGGGCGGAGCCTAGGAGGGATCATGTGACCAGCTTTGCTGGGACTCTTTGCCATTTCCTGTTGGGGAAGAGAATATCCCACAAGTAAGGATGACGCCGTGGACCGGACACACCGTTGGAGAAAGTAATTTATCAGGTAAGCATAAATTCTGTTTTTTTGCGATCGGTCCCCAGAACTGCTCTCCATACTCAAGGTGAGGTCTTACCAGGGCTTTATATAGTGACAGAATTATGCTTTCCTCCCTTGAATCAATGCCTCTTTTAATACATGCTAGTATCTTATTAGCCTTTGAAGCCGCTGCCCTGCATTGTGCACCCATCTTTAGCTTGTTATCTATTACTACTCCCATATCTCTTTCCTCCTCTGTTTGGCTAAGTCTTGTCCCATTTAAAAAATACATTGCCTGCTTATTTTTACTTCCAAAATGTAGAACCTTGCATTTCTCCAACATAGGTGTGTCCGGTCCACGGCGTCATCCTTACTTGTGGGATATTCTCTTCCCCAACAGGAAATGGCAAAGAGCCCAGCAAAGCTGGTCACATGATCCCTCCTAGGCTCCGCCTACCCCAGTCATTCTCTTTGCCGTTGTACAGGCAACATCTCCACGGAGATGGCTTAGAGTTTTTTAGTGTTTAACTGTAGTTTTTATTATTCAATCAAGAGTTTGTTATTTTAAAATAGTGCTGGTATGTACTATTTACTCAGAAACAGAAAAGAGATGAAGATTTCTGTTTGTATGAGGAAAATGATTTTAGCACCGTAACTAAAATCCATGGCTGTTCCACACAGGACTGTTGAGAGCAATTAACTTCAGTTGGGGGAACAGTGTGCAGTCTCTTACTGCTTGAGGTATGACACATTCTAACAAGACGATGTAATGCTGGAAGCTGTCATTTTCCCTATGGGATCCGGTAAGCCATGTTTATTAAGATAGTAAATAAGGGCTTCACAAGGGCTTATTAAGACTGTAGACTTTTTCTGGGCTAAATCGATTCATTATTAACACATATTTAGCCTTGAGGAATCATTTATTCTGGGTATTTTGATATGATTATATCGGCAGGCACTGTTTTAGACACCTTATTCTTTAGGGGCTTTCCCTAATCATAGTCAGAGCCTCATTTTCGCGCCGGTATGGCGCACTTGTTTTTGAGGACAGCATGGCATGCAGCTGCATGTGTGTGGAGCTCTGATACATAGAAAAGTCTTTCTGAAGGCATCATTTGGTATCGTATTCCCCTTTGGGCTTGGTTGGGTCTCAGCAAAGCAGATTCCAGGGACTGTAAAGGGGTTAAATATAAAAACGGCTCCGGTTCCGTTATTTTAAGGGTTAAAGCTTCCAAATTTGGTGTGCAATACTTTTAAGGCTTTAAGACACTGTGGTGAAATTTTGGTGAATTTTGAACAATTCCTTCATACTTTTTCGCAATTGCAGTAATAAAGTGTGTTTAGTTTAAAATTTAAAGTGACAGTAACGGTTTTATTTTAAAACGTTTTTTGTGCTTTGTTATCAAGTTTATGCCTGTTTAACATGTCTGAACTACCAGATAGATTGTGTTCTGACTGTGGGGAAACCAAGGTTCCTTCTCATTTAACTATATGTATTTTATGTCATAAAAAAATTTAGTAAAAATGATGCCCAAGATGATTCCTCAAGTGAGGGGAGTAAGCATGGTACTGCATCATCCCCTCCTTCGTCTACACCAGTCTTGCCCATACAGGAGGCCCCTAGTACATCTAGTGCGCCAATACTCCTTACTATGCAACATTTAACGGCTGTAATGGATAATTCTATCAAAAACATTTTAGCCAATATGCCCACTTATCAGCGAAAGCGCGACTGCTCTGTTTTAGAAAATTCTGTAGAGCATGAGAACGCTGATGATATGGTTTCTGAAGGGCCCCTACACCAGTCTGAGGGGGCCAGGGAGGTTTTGTCTGAGGGAGAAATTTCAGATTCAGGAAACATTTCTCAACAAGCTGAACCTGATGTGATTACTTTTAAATTTAAGTTGGAACATCTCCGCGCTCTGCTTAAGGAGGTGTTATCCAATTTGGATGATTGTGATTATCTGGTCATTCCAGAACCACTATGTAAAATGGAAAAGTTCTTAGAGGCCCCGGGGCCCCCCGAAGCTTTTCCTATATCCAAGCGGGTGGCGTACATTGTTAGTAAAGAATGGGACAGGCCCGGTATACCTTTAGTACCTCCCCCCATATTTATAAAATTGTTTTCTTATAGTCGACCCCAGAAAGGACTGATGGCAGACAGTCCCCAAAGTCGAGGGGGCGGTTTCTACTCTACACAAGCGCGCCACTATACCCATAGAAGATAGTTGTGCTTTCCAAGATCCTATGGATAAAAAATTAGAAGGTCTGCTAAAGATGTTTGTTCAGCAAGGTTCCCTTCTACAACCAATTGCATGCATTGTCCCTGTCACTGCAGCCGCGTGTTTCTAGTTTGATGAGCTAGGAAAGGCGATTATTAGTAATTCTTCTTCTTATGAGGAGATTATGGACAGAATTCGTGCTCTTAAATTGGCTAATTCTTTCACCCTAGACGCCACCTTGCAATTGGCTAGGTTAGCGGCGAAAAAATTCTGGGTTTGCTATTGTGGCGCAGAGCGCTTTGGTTAAAATCTTGGGCAGCGGATGCGTCTTCCAAGAACAAATTGCTTGACATTCCTTTCAAGGGGAAAACACTCTTTGGCCCTGACTTGAAAGAGATTATCTCTGATATCACTGGGGGCAAGGGCCACGCCCTTCCTCAGGATAGGTCTTTTCAAGACCAAAAATAAACCTAAGTTTCGTCCCTTTCGCAGAAACGGATCAGCCCCAAGGGCTACGTCCTCTAAGCATGAAGGTAATACTTCTCAAGCCAATCCAGCCTGGAGACCTATGCAAGGCTGGAACAAAGGAAAGCAGGCCAGGAAACCTGCCACTGCTACCAAGACAGCATGAAATGCGGGCCCCCGATCCGGGACCGGATCTGGTGGGGGGCAGACTCTCTCTCTTCGCTCAGGCTTGGGCAAGAGATGTTCTGGATCCTTGGGCGCTAGAAATAGTCTCCCAGGGTTATCTTCTGGAATTCAAGGGACTTCCCCCAAGGGGGAGGTTCCACAGGTCTCAGTTGTCTTCAGACCACATAAAAGGACAGGCATTCTTACATTGGGTAGAAGACCTGCTAAAAATGGGAGTGATTCATCCTGTTCCATTAGGAGAACAAGGGATGGGGTTCTACTCCAATCTGTTCATAGTTCCCAAAAAAGAGGGAACGTTCAGACCAATCTTAGATCTCAAGATCTTGAACAAGTTTCTCAAGGTTCCATCGTTCAAGATGGAAACCATTCGAACACTTCTTCCTTCCATCCAGGAAGGTCAATTCATGACCAAGGTGGATTTCAAGGATGCGTATCTACATATTCCTATCCACAAGGAACATCATCGGTTCCTAAGGTTTGCATTCCTGGACAAGCATTTCCAGTTCGTGGCGTTTTCTTTCGGATTAGCCACTGCTCCTAGGATTTTCTCATAGGTACTAGGGTCCCTTCTGGCGGTGCTAAGACCAAGGGGCATTGCTGTAGTACCTTACTTGGACGACATTCTGATTCGAGCGTCGTCCCTTCCTCAAGTAAAGGCTCACACGGACATTGTCCTGGCCTTTCTCAGATCTCACGGATGGAAAGTGAACGTGGAAAAGAGTTCTCTATCTCCGTCAACGAGGGTTCCCTTCTTGGGAACTATAATAGACTCCTTAGAAATGAGGATTTTTCTGACAGAAGCCAGAAAAACAAAACTTCTAGACTCTTGTCGGATACTTCATTCCGTTCCTCTTCCTTCCATAGCGCAGTGCATGGAAGTGATAGGTTTGATGGTAGCGGCAATGGACATAGTTCCTTTTGTGCGCATTCATCTAAGACCATTACAACTGTTCATGCTCAGTCAGTGGAATGGGGACTATTCAGACTTGTCTCCGAAGATACAAGAAAATCAGAGGACCAGAGACTCATTCCGTTGGTGGCTGTCCCTGGACAACCTGTCACAAGGGATGACCTTCCGCAGACCAGAGTGGGTCATTGTCACGACCGACGCCAGTCTGATGGGCTGGGGCGCGGTCTGGGGATCCCTGAAAGCTCAGGGTCTTTGGTCTCGGGTAGAATCTCTTCTACCGATAAATATTCTGGAACTGAGAGCGATATTCAATGCTCTCAAAGCTTGGCCTCAGCTAGCGAGGGCCAAGTTCATACATCAACCATCAGGGGGGAACAAGGAGTTCCCTAGCGATGGAAGAAGTGACCAAAATCATTCTATGGGCGGAGTCTCACTCCTGCCACCTGTCTGCTATCCACATCCCAGGAGTGGAAAATTGGGAAGCGGATTTTCTGAGTCGTCAGACATTGCATCCGGGGGAGTGGGAACTCCATCCGGAAATCTTTGCCCAAGTCACTCAACCGTGGGGCATTCCAGACATGGATCTGATGGCCTCTCATCAGAACTTCAGAGTTCCTTACTACGGGTACAGATCCAGGGATCCCAAGGCGGCTCTAGTGGATGCACTAGTAGCACCTTGGACCTTCAAACTAGCTTATGTGTTCCCGCCGTTTCCTCTCATCCCCAGGCTGGTAGCCAGGATCAATCAGGAGAGGGCGTCGGTGATTTTGATAGCTCCTGCGTGGCCACGCAGGACTTGGTATGCAGATCTGGTGAATATGTCATCGGCTCCACTATGGAAGCTACCTTTGAGACGAGACCTTCTTGTTCTAGGTCCGTTCGACCCACTCCAGCTGACTGCTTGGAGATTGAACGCTTGATCTTATCAAAGCGAGGGTTCTCAGATTCTGTTATTAATACTCTTGTTCAGGCCTGAAAGCCTGTAACCAGAAAAATTACCACATAATTTGGTATATCTGTTGGTGTGAATCTGCAGGATTCCCTTGGGACAAGGTTAAGATTCCTAAGAGTCTATCCTTCCTTCGAGAAGGATTGGAAAAAGGATTATCTGCAAGTTCCTTGATGGGACAGATTTCTGCCTTGTCTGTGTTACTTCACAAAAAGCTGGCAGCTGTGCCAGATGTTCTAGCCTTTGTTCAGGCTCTGGTTAGAATCAAGCCTGTTTACAAAATTTGGACTCCTCCTTGGAGTCTCAACCTAGTTCTTTCAGTTCTTCAGGGGGTTCCGTTTGAACCCTTACATTCCGTTGATATTAAGTTATTATCTTGGAAAGTTTTGTTTTTGGTTGCAATTTCTTCTGCTAGAAGAGTTTCAGAATTAGCTGCTCTGCAGTGTTCTTCTCCTTATCTGGTGTTCCATGCAGATAAGGTGGTTTTGCGTACTAAACCTGGTTTTCTTCCAAAAGTTGTTTCTAACAAAAACATTAACCAGGAGATAGTTGTGCCTTCTTTGTGTCCTAATCCAGTTTCAAAGAAGGAACGTTTGTTGCACAACTTGGATGTAGTTCGTGCTCTCAAATTTTACTTAGCAGCTACTAAGGATTTCAGACAAACTTTGTCTTTGTTTGTTGTTTATTCTGGTAAACGGAGAGGTCAAAAAGCAACTTCTACCTCTCTCTCCTTCTGGATTAAAAGCATTATCCGATTGGCTTATGAGACTGCCGGACGGCAGCCTCCTGAAAGAATCACAGCTCACTCCACTAGGGCTGTGGCTTCCACATGGGCCTTCAAGAACGAGGCTTCTGTTGATCAGATATGTAAGGCAGCGACTTGGTCTTCACTGCACACTTTTTCTAAATTTTACAAATTTGATACTTTTGCTTCTTCTGAGGCTATTTTTGGGAGAAAGGTTTTGCAAGCCGTGGTGCCTTCCATTTAGGTGACCTGATTTGCTCCCTCCCTTCATCCGTGTCCTAAAGCTTTGGTATTGGTTCCCACAAGTAAGGATGACGCCGTGGACCGGACACACCTATGTTGGAGAAAACAGAATTTATGTTTACCTGATAAATTACTTTCTCCAACGGTGTGTCCGGTCCACGGCCCGCCCTGGTTTTTTTTAATCAGGTCTGATAATTTATTTTCTTTAACTACAGTCACCACGGTAACATATGGTTTCTCCTATGCAAATATTCCTCCTTAACGTCGGTCGAATGACTGGGGTAGGCGGAGCCTAGGAGGGATCATGTGACCAGCTTTGCTGGGCTCTTTGCCATTTCCTGTTGGGGAAGAGAATATCCCACAAGTAAGGATGACGCCGTGGACCGGACACACCGTTGGAGAAAGTAATTTATCAGGTAAACATAAATTCTGTTTTTTCCGTATTAAATCTCATTTTCCATTTTCTTGCCCATACTTCTAATTTTTGCATATCCCTTTGTAATGAAAGTTCATCCTGCTCTGACCTAATGACCTTACTTAACTTAGTATCATCTGCAAAAATAGAGATGTCGCTATTTAATCCTTGCTCCAAATCATTAATAAAAATATTAAAAAGAACGGGCCCAGTACTGATCCCTGGTGGACGCCACTGATTACCTTTGTTTAAGTATGATCCATTTACTACTACTCGTTGCTCCCTATCTTTTATCCAGTTATTTATCCATGAGCTAACATTTTCAGCTATTCACAGTTCCTTAATTTTGTGCATTAATCTCTCATGTGACACTGTATCAAATGCCTTTGCAAAATCTAAGTACATCACATCAGCTGATTCCCCTTTATCTATATTTTTACTTACTTCCTCGTAGAATCTAATTAGATTAGTTTGACATGACCTATTTCTCCTAAAACCATGCTGATTAGAACTCATAATCTTTTTTACACAAATATGCTCATCAATATAATCCCTTATAATCCCTTCAAATATCTTCCTCACTATTGATGTCAGACTAACTGGTCTATAGCTTCCTGGAACATCCCTGCTTCCCCTTTTGAAGAGTGGCACCACATCAGCTTTACGCCAATCCTGGGGTACCATGCCTGAGGATAATGAGTCTTGAAAAATTAAGAGTAGGTTAACTCTTAAGCCACTCTTTCTCTATACGAAGTTAGATTTCTGGTTCTGTCCTTCAATTCCCCTTCAGACCTTTGTTGGCGCTGTCCTCATCTTCGCATGGGTTTTCTTTGACTGTCTGCAGGCTCTCTGGATTTCTGGTTTGGGTATCATTCACCAGTGGGTCCAGATCTCCCGGTATGGGGAAATATTTTTCTTCTTGTTTGCCCAGGGCAGTTCTGTCTTGTTCTCTTCCCTGTCAGTAGGGAGAGTTTGTTTCTGGGGAATCTGTATCAGGATTTTCCTTCCTATTCTCCTTGGGGCATTTGCTCTGGGGTCTGGTCTTCTGGGTCTATGCCAGATGGGGGACCCTTGGTGAGTGGATCATTTTTGAGTTGAGTTCCTCCTGCAAAGTCGAAGGGGTCTGACATTTGGTGGTGGGCCGAGGCCCACTATCGCTCTTGACCATCTCTGTTCTCTGAGCTTGTTCTTTCGGAACGGACGGTCCTTGCGTTCATTCGTTTTGCTCTGTCTATCCAGAGGTTCTTCTAATTTGTATCTGAAGAGAACGGGTCAAATTTCTCATCTGAGGTCCTTAGAAATTAGTTCCCGGTCTAGCGAGTGGTAGACTTGGAGTTTGAATCTTTTTTTTTTTTTTTTTTTTTTTTCTCGGTCATGTCTCTGGTTGCACCAGTGTAATATTTTTAGCATGTGTCATACTGTTCCTTTAAGAGGAAGCTACCATGATGCCTTGGGCTATATAAGCCCTCCTCCTTTTAACTTCATTGCTTGAATATTTTGTTCTAGCGAGAGATGCTTGCTCCCCTTACTGAAGCCTCATTTGTATTTTCAGACTGGTTTATTCTAAACTTACTTGTTCCTGTGCCAGGATTCTCTTCCTTGCTTCACTTTCCTGTTGCATGTTACTGGCCTGCCTGACGTCATCAGCAGCTAACGAGTACAGCCTTCAGCCTGCTTGTCTGTTACTCTCCACCTACTTACCGGAACCTGTATTCAACTCCGGACACCTGTTACCCGGATCCAGCTCCTGTTTTTAGACACCTGATTACTGGATCCTGCTACTGAATCTGGCCGCTATCTCCAGAGTCTGCTTGCTGTATTGGTCTCCTGTTACCGGTACCGGCTTCCTTTCTACAGCTCCTTCCTCTGTCAGCTGCTACAGGAGGTGTTTCTCAGCTGCAGCTCCCTGCCAGTGTATCCTGAATCAATCGGACTGCCTGCTCCCTCATTCAGCTATAGTATCGGCATACCAGTATTATTTCATTACTTCTTGCATATATATGTACTACGTCACAAATATATAAAAGTAAAGCCCAGAACTGTTGGTTTCTACTTAATATATGTGGCATATTAATACTGTGAGATAAATTGAATATTCATAGAGTTGTTTATTTACCTCATAACTGTTACAATACTATTGATACAAATTGTTGCATACTTCAAGCTACAGCAATCTGAGATCCACACAAGCCTAATCTGTCACAAATCTATACTTTAGTGATTGGTTATTACAACCAGTGAGACTGTTACTCCATTTTTTGCTGCAAGCTCGTACTCATGGTTGAGTGGTTTCAACGCCATGAGAGTTCCCAGTGGGACTAGGGCACAGGTTTCTTTGATCTGCAAACCAGAGGAATTGGTTTTGTTGCTATTCATCCTTTGAGCTTTAAAGAGTTATTCATCACCTATTTTAGGTGTGGAGTGTTCCTTTATGTCCCTTTGTTGGGTGGAGTTAGCTTGTCCTGATTTCTTCTGGATCTGGAGTATGCTTCTTCCTCTCTAGAATGAGCTGGATCAGAGTTTGTTTAGCTAGTTCTTGTTCAGCTGTAGTTTTTATCTGGCATGTGATTTCGCAAGCAAATTTAGCTTTTTTTA